>NW_010335278.1:0-78935 GCF_000700745.2 Antrostomus carolinensis
CCCTTTCAACCCAAACCATTCTATGATTCCTGCACACAGCTTTCCCTGCTCCATCCCTCTGAACCTTTTCTCCTCTGGCACAGCAGGAAGCACTGGGAAAGCCCTGTGGGTGGTGAGGGGCCATGCTCAGAGCCCAGCTCCCTAGCATGGGTACAGCCCGCTGGGACAAGTAGCTTCAACTCACCTCCCTCCAGTCACCCCTGCCTCACTTGTACTGGGGCTACCAGCAGTGTCAAGGGCATGTTGGCAGGGATAGGTCTCTCAGGAACAGATGGCAGAGGAAGAGGAGAACTGACCTTTCAGTAACAAAGGCTGGATTAAAGCACAAGTGTAAAAGCAAAGAAAAAAACCACATGTTGGTGTGAAATCATTCCTCTCACAAACACCAAACTTGACTACCCAAGTGCTGGGACTGCTGCAGAAGACTTTAATCTGTTTTGGTAATGCCTGTGCCTAAAACTATGGTGAAGGCAATGCTTGCCACGCAGAGAGATGTGTCTAAGCCCCTCCTCCATCGCTCAGCACCACAGTGTACCTGATGGTGCCATTGCCATGTGCTAAAATCCAGCCTTTTCACCCTCAAGAGTGAGGGCGGTGTGGGTGCTTGGCGCACATTAACTGCATTGCCAAAGGGATCCTGTAAGTACTCCCTCAGCCTCTCCACGGGAGTGTTCAGCTCCTGCAGGGTATACTCTTTCCTCCCAAGTGCAATCACACCAAGGATGGGGATTCCCTCCACAGCTCACTATCCTGGCTCTCCACCAACCCAGACCTCCTCTTCCTCTCTACTCCACAATCCCCATGGATGGGGGATTGCTGACCACAGGGACCTAAACCTATCAACTGGTTCAGTGCCCTGGCAGCAGTGAGCAGGAAATCCAGAATTTTTAACACCATCCCTGTGGACACGAATTCAGGTCTCCTGTATCTCCTAATGCATTTGGCCCAGCAATCCCTCATGCAGAATTTAATTCATACAGTTTGGCACATGTTGGCAGATGTGTGCATCAGAAGCACCACAAAGGTGCCTCTATTCTAGTCAGTGGCATCCTTTTACATAGCTCAGGTGAATTTCCATACTGTTCACCAAAGAACAGATTATGTTACAATTTACCTCTGGGATTAAAATCCCTATTTACTGCTCGTCCGTTTCCAAGCAGTCATGGAGCCTGTAGATGAGCAAACTCGCAAAAGAAAAATAAAAGGAAAAACTCATACACATATATTAAAACATTAAAACTGTGTATAAAATGAAAGCTTTCTCCTTGCTTTTCTTAGACAACCAACCAAACAAACATATTTAAAATCATAAGCGTATATAGAATAATTTAGTTCTATTATCATAGCAAGCAGGATGCAATGCATACTACTGAAAGGTTCACAACTACGCAGCTCTAAAGGGGTTTATGTCAGAAACACTGCAAAAGCAAACATGGAGCTATACAAATCCAGCGTGGTTTGCTACAGCTCAGTCCTATTATCCAAGTTAATGATGCTGCCATGTCACAGCTGCACACCCATGCCGAGTAGGTCTCCAGCAGTGCTGGTTTGCATCTGTGGAGCTGACTCAGCCTCCATAGGGGCTGCCTGAGGCTGCAGGGCCAGTGCTCTTCCTCGCCTGGAGAGGTGGGAGTGGGGTAAAAACCAGGGGTTGGAGGGCAAAGGGTCACAGCCCTGATGGCTGGAGAGGCGGGAGGGGAAGGGTGAAGAAGGTTAAGTGTGAGGTGCCCTGGGAAGGGCATCTCCTCCTTCTTCTCCATGCCCAGCAGAAGCCAGTGCCCAGCATCCCCCCTGCCCTCCCTCCACAGCTCTACCCAGCTTGGCCTCTCAGGGCTGTAGGACAAAGCAAATGATGAGGATGGCAAACGTTTTTCTGCCAGAGGCTTGCGTTACCCATGCCTGAAACCAGCCCCATGCACTGCACTTCATGTTGGTTATAGTTTTGATTTTGTTTTAAGCCGATAACCCACCTTAAGATCTGACATTTGTTGAAGTTCCCTGCATGGCCCAGAGACAGCTAAGAAAACAATGTGTTAATTCGGTAATAACAACCCTTATTGTCCATCAAGTAATAAAAGCTGTGCCTATTAACATGCATTTGCTGTTTGCATTGAATCATACATCTGAAGGCTGTTTAAGCCAGAGACAACTCAGTCATCATCTTGCTGGTTTTACCAGGTACAGTTTTTGGAAATCCTTCCTCTCCTTTTTTTGGATCTACATCACACATTTTCCTGCCTCCTCCCTGGCTCCTGTGCCCAACAGCAGAACAGGAGAGGGAAGAGGAGCTGGCAGTGAGAGCTCAGGACCCTGCTACAGCAGACAAGAGCTCAGAACTTGCCCCACAGGACCTGGCTTGCCTTTACTTTCAGTCTGCGTGCACATATTGCACCAATCTGCAATTGAAAGTTCAACAAAATCAAAGCAGTGCATCATGCTGCACTGAACCAGACCATTGGCATCCAGGTGAAAGTTTCAGAGCATCAGATATGTGTCTTTTCTCCTGTAAGGACTGCAGCTAAGAAAGGCTCTTCTGCATGAGATTCGGAGAGCCTCTCTCCTCTAATTCCCTGAAGAAAACCCAAAAGCAGAAAGCGAGACCAGCGTTGCGTTGGTATATTGGCTGATGGGCACACAATCTTCTGACAAGCCGTTTGCTTGGCCCTGATTGGAAAATCTCTTTAATTAAAACACCGCATCAGAATCCTGAACCAATTTCATCCCAGCTCTGCTAAGTGCTTTGTACAAAACATTAACTCTAAAATCTCATTACACATTAGCAATCCCTGTGACAAACATAAATGATAATTTAGCTCTAATGCATTCTGGAGCAAGCCATTTTTAAGAGAGGCACATGATATCAGCTTGCTAGGAGAAGAAGAGGAGTTGAATTTATCTGTCTCTTTATTTTTCAAACAAATGGCTCTAGCTGGTTCAGCAATGGGCTGTACAAATCATTGTAGTGTGTAGATCTGACAGTACACAGCAGCTGTTTAGCCCAAATCTGGCACTTGAGCCTGGGCTGGGTTTTGAAATCCCACCAGCAGTGCTGAGTTTACAGGTCTTTAAGCACTCAGAGAAGGAAAATGGGGATGGGGAAGGTGGGGATATCTGTTGATTTTACAGGGCAGTGGGGAGGGAGATATATCCAGACACTGCAGGTAACCTGAGCTTGATCAAAAACACAGGCAGACTCAGGAAGGGGGAAGGAGAAGGTGGGACTGACTGCCCACAGGCATTGCAGTTGGCTTTGAGGGCAAGAAACCGAGGTGCAAAAAAGGCAAGACTTGCAGCAGTGGTGTGGTCCTTAGCACTGGTGGAAATTTTGCACCACTAAACATTGCACAACCCAGCCAGGACAACAGAGGACACTGCAGTGCCCAGTATTTATGTTAAGTGCAAGAATTGTCTTAATAGCACTTCTAGCCAGAGGAGTGGCAGTGGAAATAATGTTATTGGCATCGTATATCGTCAGAGAGACGTTAAACATCCCTCCGTCAATTAACAGCAACACCCTCAAACTCTCACCAGTCTTGAAAAGGACCTTTCTAAACTCCTCAGGTTGCACTTGGATCAACGCAAGTGGTCATGTGAGTATTTCACTCGGTGAAATGGGAAAATTATGGCTATTTACTATGGGATTATGAAGTGTGTAGATGATGACTATTATATAGGCATTTTAAAAACAGGCAAAACCCAATCAGCCTATCTTCTCCCAGATTTCCTACAAGTACCACCTAACAGATTTTACCATTGCCTTGAAAGCTAGAGCTGGAATCAGGTTTTGTACCAGCTGACATGAAGTCACTGAAGTTTTCAGTGAAGGGAAGTTTTCATCTGCCACTTTCTGGATGCACTAGAAATCAGAGAGATTATTTCTGATCAAATTTTCTTTGAGGAGGTGGAAGGGGACAGATTGCCTGCACCCATTGTCTTGTCAGAGCTAAAACACATCCCTGTGGCTTTAGGGAAGCAACAAGGGAGACAGATTGTTGCACCTGGAGAGAAAAACGTGCAAATAAAAAAAATACAACTTTGGCAATGCACATCTCTGTCCTGTAAAAATACTTGAAAACATGTATGTTTGCTCCAGCAAGGAGCAAATCCCCTTAAAACTTGTTGCAATATGGGTGCAATCTTCAACCAGCTCCTCTCAGCAGCAGCTGTACTTTTAACTCTGTCCCACAGAAGACAAGATGTTTACCACCATCTTCAATGGGTGCCAAAGCACATTAGCTCCACGTGCTTTTGAAATCCCTTTCTTGTAAGGCAGAAGAAGGAAAATGAACCAGATTAGGCAAATTTATTTTTTTTAAAAAAAAGGTTTCATTTTTCTTTGCAACTGAATTGTCATTCTGTGATTTTCCATAGCTCCAGTCCTAGAGGTGCTGCCTGGTACTGACAGAGCAACGCAGCTCTGGATGGGGAATGGGGCTGCTCCTGCCCTCTCCCAGAGCTCAGCAGCGAGTGTGAAGTCCAGCAGTCTACATATAGAGATCTGCTAAGTGCATAGTGTTTTACTTACACCCTTGTTCCAAAACATCTAAAAACTACCACATAGATCAGGCAATGGATCTCTGCTTGAGATTCAGGAATAAACAAGAAGCCCCATAGGAGGTTTTTGTAAAAAGGCAATGAACTTTTCTGTAGGTAGGCTGACGGCAGCCAGATGGTGGGGGTTTGTGTGATTACTGCTAGGCCAACAGTTTCTTGGTTTTTACTGCCTAAGAATAGTAGCTTGGGGTTGCATCTCTCTCTCTCTCTGTTTTTGTCTGCAGTGAAGACCAGCGTCCCAAAATCATTCAGCTTCTTTATGAGACCTTTCCTTGAAGGGTTCTGCTTTTCTATCCTGGCCCCTCAACGGACCCACCAGTTCTCATGAAAGCTTCTCTGGTAACATGCTTCCTGGTTAGCTACTCTTACCTCTCCAACTGCTAGCTCTTACAAAATTCAAAGGGGGTAGGCAACTAACATTTTACCTTCTGTATCTAATTTTCCTTCCTCTTAGCTTTGCTCAGATTGGTTTTCTCTTTCCTGAAAAAGACAGAAGATGCGCTTAAATCAGGTATTGGACTTTGCCACTTTATTATGTTGGGTTTTCCTCCTTGCCTTGCTGCTTATTGCTGAAAAAGCCTCCTCTGTCTTACATTCAGATCAGATCACTTGGAGCCTTTCTGGTGAGCCCACAGATCTTAATTTCTTCACTTACAATAAAGCTTTCCTGAATTACTTTATTTCTTGTAAAGGATTTGTCTTCCAAACCACCCTGTCATACTGCCTGATTTCAGCATGATTTCCCTTCCCCTCCCCTTGCCACACTTGCCTCAAGTACTCAATGCTCTTCTAAAACACGTTAAAAAATCTTTTTTAGTAAAACTTAGTAACAGGTAGCATGATGTGAAGGTAGCTCTTCTGCTGTAACTGCACCTATGCTAGGTACCTGTACTGTTTCTGTCCTTGGCTGAGACAAGTGTGCCACGTTTCACACACAATTCAGTCAAAAATCTTTGCATGTTGCCTGTAGAAAGGGTGGGGAGTAATTCAAGCTGATACTCTTCTCTTCTGAACGGCCTTTGGCTAATCGCTAAGTCACGTCTGCTGGCTCTGCAGAAGCGAGTTCATTTTGGAGGGGACCAGCTTGATAAACACTGCAGGGTGGGAATGGGAGCTGTGCTTAAATTTGTGTTTGGCAGTGATGATCAGCATTACTGAGTCATGCTTCATTAGTCAGGTGAAGAACTGGACAATGCTGTTGCTTTATTTTTACAGCCTTCTGCCCTAGTTACAAATTCATACCCTGACCTTGGTCTATATAACTCCAGTCATAACATTGTCCTCCTGTGGTATATCTAACAAGAAGTCATTAAGGTCTTTGATCACTCTTGACATGTTTCACAGCTCTGTCTACACCCATGTTATAGCTGTGTACCATACCTGCCTGGGACCTCACCACCCTTGTTCAAAGGCATCAACTCAGCCAAGATAACTTAAAAAAACTGCAAAAAAACCCCAAACAAACAAACAAACAAACTAAAGTTTCAGCTTTCCCCACTCCTTTGTTCAGCTTATCTTCGCAGAAGGTCACTGTCTGTATACCTTGTGCCAATCATGTGTTCAAAAACTACATTCAGTTCACATCAAGAGGAATTTACTTCTCAACACTGCTCCAGCAGAAAGCATAAGCTTCACTTTCTGTGGAACACATCACATCGCTCCAAAAATAGTCTGATACTTCTTCAGCTTGTTTAAGAACAACCGAGCTATCTGCTAGAGAGAAAAACTATAGCTACAGGCAGGAAGCATGCTGGAGCAAGGCAGAAGACAAACTAGCTCCTGAGAAACAGCATGGTGAAAAGCAGCAGCAGGAGGGGGCAGGGGAAATAAATGGAGATGGGAAGCCTGGGAGAGCAAAGAAATGGATGTGGTGAAGGACAAGGGAGAAGTGTGGACAGCCCTTGCCTATGCTCTCAAAACCATGGATCAGATGTGTCTGGATGTGAATCAGTTAGATGGGCGGGACAAATACAAACAAGCCTGCATTTGTGAGGGATGAGGTAAGTCTAAACTGGCAATGACACCGCAACGATTAGACAATAACTATTTCAGACCTGCAGCTCTTCATGCTGCAGACTGTGGCTCACCTGCAGTCTGCTTGCTGCGTCAGGAAGGTCTCCTCAGTGCACTTACTGCCTTCTCCCAGCAAGGGCCCGGGTGCCATTGGCTCAGCTTTCATAGACTTTTTCTCCAGGACGCCCACAGCAGGTCCTGCCCCATTAGGCTGCAGCCTCTCCACTCAGCTGGTGCCTGGGGAAGGGAAGCGTGAGTTACAGGGACATCACAGTCTGCTGGAGCTGGAGCTGCCCAGGACAGCCTGGCCATGCCATCACCCAGCCACCCCAGCAGCCTCTTCCTTCCCATTGAATGAAGGTGTGAATGCATCCATCTTCACAGGATAACCATTGCCCAGGTGGAAAACACCCCCCTTGGGACTTCTGCACTCAGTTCTTCTCTATCCCCCTTTGCTCTACCAGATACTGTTCTCTGGCAGCAACATTTCTGGAAGGAGTTTGTGGTAGGACACCCACATGCGCTCCTGGAAGCAGTTGGGAAGTGAGGCATGGAAACTGGGAGGACTGTATCTGCTCTCACACAGATCAGTGCTCCACTTCAGGAGAGGCCTGCGGGTATCACTGTCCAATTCTGCAGCCCTTGAAATTTCTATGTCATCCCCTGCATAGTATCCTGTCTATGGTTCTTCCACGAGGAAGAAATTCCCCACCACATCACACCGGCTGGGTGTGTCTGTACTTGTCCCAAGGAGTGGCTGCTCCAGCTCGTGGTGGTCATGCTGTCCTTTTCAGTAACCTGCATTCACAGTGATTTGTGGCTGCCTATAAATCAGCCACTAACTAGTGCCTGGTGGCATCAGAGCTCTCCCAGAAAAGCCCATTGCCACAGCCTCTCTGCCTGATGTTGACCTGGTAAGGAAGGCTGAGATAAAAGCAAGCAGTGCCGTGCACTCTGCTGCAGGCAAGGCATCCCAGGGCATGGAGTGCAGCCAGTCCTGGGGAGCAGCCAGGCTGGCCCACAGAAGAGTGGCTGGGGTGGCCCACTGGCCATGCAGGTGACTCCTGTAACGGGTTCTGCTCCATCATTGTCTGACACAGCACAGTGAGGGCACAGCCACAACCACCCAA
Organism: Antrostomus carolinensis; assembly: GCF_000700745.2. Lineage (NCBI taxonomy): Eukaryota > Metazoa > Chordata > Aves > Caprimulgiformes > Caprimulgidae > Antrostomus > Antrostomus carolinensis. The sequence goes on from NW_010335278.1 coordinate 7,698, forward strand.
ACAAATGCAGGTCAGCTGCGGTGGCTGTGGGGATGACAAACATAAAGAGGAGGAACGGGGTGTGCAGCGGCTCCTGGTGGGATCAGAAGCAGCACTGCTTTCACATAGGTTTTGCTTATCATAAAGGCTTCTCTGATGTTTCATGACTATCAAAGGCTTTGAAATTCATAGGAATTTCAAGGAAGGCAGAAGTTCATCTGAAATAAGAGAAAGATTATATTTCCCCTCCCACTGTATTTCCAGCTCTCCAAGAATTTTTCTTTGAAGACTCCACTGCTCCCAGAAATGTCTTTATAACATTTTTAAAGTCATTTCTCACACAGGACCATCAGTGCACAGCACAAACAAATGGTAGAGGTTCAGAAAGCAAAGTACGGCGGCGGGAAGTGAGGCCATTGGTGAGCTTTGGCTTCTCCACAAAACCAAATCATCCCACCATGAAGTAGCATGGTTAGGAGGCAAGTAGACCGGATGTCCAATATTGAAGAGAGAGCAGGGGCTTTCCAAGGGGCTAGTTTGACCAAGCAGTGCCTTACTGCCTCATTGCTGACTACAGCAAGAACACAGAATTGGGCTAAGGGAGAAAGTCCACTTTTTCAACCCCTTTTTGCGAGTCTGGGTACAGGCAACTCCCATCTAGGAAAGAAAGAGTCCACAAACTGCCTGTGGCAAAGAGGAAGGGAGAGGGGTCTCATGGCAAGGCATTTTGCTTTCCAGCCTCTGGAAGGGGACTCCTCTAACTGGTCTGCTCTGATATCTGGCCACCAGGGAATAGATAAGCATGGGGCAGACTCCAGAAACTATGAGATTAAACTACTGCTTTCCATCTAATAAGAGGGAGTTGATGTTGAACCTATTACTCAGATTATGGTGGATCTGAATTCATTTCCCCTTGAGCAGCAGCTACAGAGAGAGCAGTTGGATTAAGTTTCAGTTTCCTATGTAAAATGACTTAACAGGGTAGATAAAACTTAATATATTTGTGAAGCCTCATGTGTTTCCCTGAGACTTGATCTCAATAATGTCTTATGAATGCCTTGCTGATTGTTTAATGAATTATTTTTCTCCCTCTCAGACTGTTAATAATAAATTATAAGTAGAAGGAATGTACAGACTGCTTGAAATAATTCCTCTAATACAAGTTCAGCTGCAGAATTTGCACTTTTTTGCCTCCTGCTACCTCCGAGCAAGTGCTTTTTGGTGAGGATTTTGGGGCAGAGGAATTCCCTGTTCTTGTGAGGTAGGAAACACCTGGGGACCTGCAGGGCAATGAGTGAGCTGCACCAGGGAAGGTCAGCTTGACAAATACATGAGGCTTCAGCGTAAATCAGCTAGTTTTGTGTGCACACTGTTGTGTACCTTCCCAATGGGCTTCCAGTCTGCACAGCAGAGGCAGGAGGGACAGAGAAGTTTTGAAGAGAGAAGAAGAGGGATCGTTCCATTTCAAGGCTGTGGTACAGGACTAGGACCTCATTGTCTACCTCACCTGCCTCGGGATTTGAGAGAGGGTCAGCAGGAGTCAGATTCACCTCACATAGGTTTTGCTGTCTGAAAGGCTCATGTCCAGCCAAATCAACTACATGGGGAACCTGGGCAGGTAACAGAGGAGGAGAACGATTCCACCTGTTTCTATTAGACTTTTCTCCTAACCCAAGTTGAACTGCCCTCATCCCATGTCCTGCAGCCGATGAGGGAGGGAGCCTAGCTGAGAAGCTGAGACCAGGACTAGAGTCAGGCATCCCACTGCTGGTGGCAACAACACCCACCCACATTGGAGTGTTATGTGGATGGGTCTCTATTAAAAGCTCTTAAGTATAAGAAGTTTGTGGGTTTATTTTAATAGCTGTGAGCTACAAGAACTTGAAGTTCTTAACACCTGAAACTGTTTTCAGTATAATCTGCAGATTACGAAAGTCTGTCCCTTAGCACACTTCACTGTGGAGGTTTCATGGATCATTTCACTTGCAGGGTTAAAATAACAGCCCACTCTATACCCATAGGCATGTAAACAGATCAAACTCAGCTACCCCAGTTACTCTCAGCAGCACTATGCTCACAGGGTGGGGGGGAAACAGAGCATTAAAGAGAAAGTGAGAGTGCCAGGAGCATAAATGAAGGGTGGCATGAAAGACATGGAGTGCTATAATGTCACTTGCATTTATAAACTTCCATTATTAGCCTTCACCTTCATCTTTGCCCTTTCCAAATCAAAGTGCTTTCACTTTAAATAGCAACATGCACACAGGGGAAGCAGCTGAAAACATCCAGAGGTGCAGTTTTCTGCATGCAGCCAAGCCAGCCCATGGCTTACATTCAAACCAGAGGCAAACAACTTTCACAATCCCTGACGTGCCAGTACCACAGGTGGATCTTAAAGCCAAGCGAGGACATCACGCTTAAAGCCATTGAGGACATCACGCTCAGGGGAGTGGAAGGTGGCAGAATGGCCTTTGAAGCGGTAGGATGGGCACTGTCCTGCCCTGCAGGACGGGTATGGTGGAGAGAAGGGAGGACAGAAGGGGCTGGCGTACTTCATGCGGTCCCCCGAGACACAGGGCCACAGACTTCCCCAGAGACAATCCCACACGCTTCTCTGCCTGGTTGCTGCTCCAGCTGGCCAGGTTTGTGTGCACAAGACAAAAGAGTGATCCGCAACTGAAATCCTGATGGTGAGGGGTAAGAAAGGGTTATCCAGATAAAAACCAATTCTGCAGCTTTAGAGGGAAATGCCAAATACAGAAAAACCATGGAAAGCGTCCTAATTAGCTATACTGAGTGCTTGGGCATACATACTACAAAAGAATTTCTTCCATTAATAAGGTTTGCATTAAAACGACTGTCCCAGGGTCTCCTCTGCCCAAAAGCTGGCCCTGAGGCACACTGATGCTGCAGGTTAAGTTGGACTCTCAAGTGAAGAAGCATGAAATAGGCAGGTCAGCACTTTTGGTATTTCTCATTAGAGTGACTCACAGCTTAGTTAAAAAGCCCTGTAAATGAGGATTACTCAGTGCTCCTTTCAGCTGATCAGATCTCATCTCTTTCCAAAACCAGAGTTAGCAATTGTCACCTTTGCAAGCTAAGGGAGGGCTGCACCTGCAGCTGGACTCATTACCATCTTTTAGACACGTATAAATCATCCTGTGGCGAGACACAGCAGTTCCGCAGAAGGGTAGGAGGGATGCTCTGGCTTCTCTGCTCCGGCTGCTTTCTCTACAGCACCCACAGCACCAACCAGCTGGTGGCATGTCAGCTTTCCATCAAACAGGGTGAGGGGCTCCCACTCCCTGCACAGGGCAGTTAATAAGTCATGGGTGGTCCCCGCATTGGAGGCTTCCAGGTTTTAAACCACTAAATAACATTGCTTCATGACTGTCGTTTGTGTGAGCCAAGCTGTAGGTCTGCCTTTCTCATAGGACCCTGGAGTCACCAAGGTCATTTCAGAAGAAAACTAACTCCAAGAATAGTGTGAAAGAAAGAAAAATTATAAATAACAAGTTTGGGCAGCTAGAAAGCAAACAGAAGCAAGAGGAAAAGGCCGGAAAAATAGAAATTACACCAAAAATCTGAAAGTGGTGGTTGGCAGACACCTATGCCCTTAAAGACACGTAGGCACCTAACTACTGCCTGAAATCAAGAGTGAGGTAGATATCTTTGCACCTTTAAATTCCAGGGTGTGCTTTTCTCCCAGGCTGACACTCGATCCTCAGAAATGGCAGGGACTGACTGAGGACTGAACATCAGAGCCCCAGAAAGATTCTTCTGTTTTATCCTAGGTATTACAAAGTAGGATATTACAAACACCTGAAATATCCCCGCTCCTTTTTTTCTGCCCTGTTAATGAATGTTTTGACCTTAGCTAGTCTCCCCACCTCCTTATCTATATGAAACTGTCATTTTAAAAGCACTGGTTTTGGTGCTGCATTGCTGACTCCTGTGCTTGGGCAAAATTGCTCCAGAAGTCAGAAACCACTTAGAGGTCAACATTTAATAACCTTGTATTAAACTGTGTGGTCATTATTGTGCTTGTGTTACACTACGCTCCTGGCAGTCACTACAAGCTCACTTATAAAAATACCTACTCGTGTCTATACTTTCATCATGCTGGCTTACTAAAATAGCTCTGGTATGGCAAACGATCTTCCATGATTACTTCTCTCTCTCCAGCCGTATTGCTTGTACAGCTGCTTTTCCTTTGGTTGTCAGATCTACATGGCACCAAACCACTGACCTCTCCTATGTTTGGCAGGGAGCTAGGAAGCATTTGAATGTTTCACCGCAACGGTAACATCATTATTTTTAGTATTTGGGATGTTAGAGAATAGGTAAAGAAAGGAAGGAAAGGAGATTTCTGCCAAAAATACATGCCCTGGTTCTTAAAAACTTGCTCTTTCAGGCATTAATTCAGCCTCTAATTATTAGGGAGAGAGAGAAGACAACCCTAGAACTAACAAGCACTATAGCTGCTGGTTGGAAGATCTTTGGGCCTTCCTGTAACAAATCACAATAAAATGTCTAGTGGTTGGAATTGCAGCTTGTTTATAAGGATGCCTTAAGCAAAATCAGTAGGAGAGGGAGAGGAAGGGGAGAAAACATCTAACCAGAAATTTTATTTAATCTATGGAGGAGAATGTGATGACTTAAGAGATCCAAGAATCCTATTTTTACAATAATGAAAATAACACCAAACACTGTAGGTCTGCATTCAGGCCACCGAAAGAGAAATCTTGTGAAGCAAGCAGGTGGGGATTATTTTAATGCAAGGAGGAAGCGTCTCTCAAGTCATCCATTTTCTTAGAAAGATTCTTGCAGTAGGCAGGGATCAAGTAATTACTTTGCTCCTGTTCACAAGATATCTCAGAATAGTAACAGACCACACACCCAGGAGATGATTAAAGGAAGTCAGGGGTCAGGAACACAGAAAAGCTTGTGATACAGAAGAGAAGATTTGCATGGCCATTAATATTTCATGACTTACCAGCCATGTGGTTCAGAAGAAGTATCTGCACAATAAAGGAGAATTGTCTGCCATCAAGTTGCATATTTCAAGACATACCTGAGTCACAAAGGTATTACTTACATGCCTTTGCCCACAAACAGAACGCAAAACCCTCTGCATCCCTGTACACATTGGAAAGGAACCAGGAAGGCCTGTCTCAGAGCTTAGCAGAATTGAAGTGGGGCCCCTGCCCTGGGCTAGACCTCTGCGCAGGGTGAGTTTCAGCCTAAAAGCAAAGCATAAGTGGCATTTTTCTTACTGCAGGCCTATTAAATCTGGTACAAAGGAAAAGAGCTACTGCACTTCGATACATCTCTTCAGCCATTGTTCTGACCTGTGAAACAAAAGTACTATTTATATGCAAGTGTATAGGTAGCAGTGCAGGCTTGAGACCTTATATTCTCTGCCTTTATTCCCATTATAGACACATCAAAGGTGCTAATTAAACTGGGGAGGGGGAACAACCCATAAATGACTACTTTCCTCCCAGTGAAAAGAGCAAGACAAGTCAGGGATTAAGCAGAAGCATTTAGTCCCAGGATTTTGGCAATTATGCTTCATAAGATTTTGTTCTGGGCAAACAGGAGTTTCCTGTGGCAGCATAAGCAGGTCCTTTCCTCACATGCAATCAAAGCTAGGAGTCTTCCCTGCCTGCACATGCCTGCATGCGGCTGGAATAAGCAAGCGGAGCGGGTGGTTTGACTGACTCACCGGCACAACCAGACTCTCCTGCTGCCGCCAGCCACTGGTGTAACGTTTTTTCCTGCCTTTGCAGATGGGCTTTCCTTTTCCTAACCTGCTATCTGCAATGAGGCTCTTGACTCAAAAGGAACATTCAGAGCCAGAGTGACATTGCTAAATCGTCCAAAGGAGTTCCTCAGAGGAGCAAGGCATATTAGCATTGCTCATCAGAGCTGCTGCTACTCTCATTCTTGTAGTGCTCTCTGTGTGTGAAGAAAACGGTGAGAGAAAAAGAGAAGCTGTAGAAAGGAAAAAAAAAAAAAAAAGGAAAAGAAAAAAGAGAAAAGAGAAAAGAGAAAAGAGAAAATAAAAGAGCACAGCACCAGAATTTCACCCAGTGTGTTTTACCAACAAGAAGTATAAATCCTTGCCCAGAGAATTTATAGCTGAAATGAGTCTAATAGCACCGGGTCTGATGGCCCCGTCTGCGTGCATTGTGAATTACTCACACAAGCAGCCACACTGACTCCGTCTGAAGGATTCTTCAACGTGCACAGTCTGGCTCACAGTCATTAGTGACAGCAAACTGCAAGGGGAAAAGGGATGACAAGGGAGAAATTGCTCTAAGGTAACATTATTTACTACTTCCCGTCCTCTAAAAAGAGTCAAAAGTTTGACTATTTCTTTCATTGGTTTCACTTTTGTTTTAAACTAGGTGCTTGCCAGAGTGGAAATCATTTGTTTCAAGGTTCCCTCATACAGGGAAGTCATAAAAATCCAGAGCAGGTGTAAATCCTACTTCATTGATGTAATTCATTATTATCACTGCATTAAAATGCAGTTGTTTACTTCAACAAGATAAAATCTTAGAGGAGTCTTGACTGAGGAGCTAAATCCCCACTTCTCCACCTTCCACCTACTGGGGCTGGCCAAAAGCGTTTGGTTGCCAGCTGACTTGCGGTTGAGTGTGACCAAGGATAAATCAGCTAATACTGGGCTTTGCTGGGACTAGTGCTATGGCTGATGAGGTGATTCTGTTTTATACCTACCTGCTAATGCTGGCTCTTGTTTGAGAACCCCAAAGCTCTCTCTCACAAGCAGCATTTACCTCTTTCCTTCAGAAGCAAGTAGAAAGCTCACTGCAAAATTGGCGTCCCAAATGTAAGAATTCACAGCTACAAGCCTGAGGCTGTAAACGTTGTTCTTGCTTCAAAGTTAATTATTTTAAGGCATTTCAGTTTCAAATATCATATGGTAGCCTGCGAGTTGATCAGAACCTCATCTGATTGCAGAGGAGACCTGGTGGTTTCATGCTAAGTTTTGTCCCCAAATGTGCTCAAGGAAGAAGAACACTAACAAAATAAAAGGGAACATGCAGCACTCAGATGTGGATTTGAAAAAAGCCACCCAATTCTTAAGTTCAGCTCTCAAATGGAGATGGTGTATGTCACAAGTACCTTCTCCTATATCCACTAACACCTGTGCACCTTGGACACTAATGCAGAACGCTGCCTTGTTGCCCCCTTGAATTTACTGTGTATTATAATAAATCTAGATTTGTAAAGGGCATCATGTATTACACTATCACTGTATTGTAATGGTATCAGGGTTGCTATAGTCAAAAGCTCAAAGCTACTCAACCTCAACACACAAAGATCAGCGAGACTATCAGTGTGCTGGACTCTTCAGTGGGCTCTGTGAACACCAGAGTTCTTGGAGCAGACAGGCATTTCCCCAAAAGGCAGCAGAAAATTTAAGCAACTTGGATATTACGCTGCCTGATGATACTAACAAACAAGCAACAACTAAAAAGTGGTTTGTTAGATACTCTAGTACTATCACCATGCCTGTCTCCTATGTTGTGCTAGGAAAGACTTGACTTCCACCAAGCAGGTTTGCAATACCATCCCATCTTGCCTGTCCTGCTGGGTCTCAAGTGCAATCAGCACTCCCTGCTTCTACCTTCCCCCGGTGAAGAGGCAAAGCAGTGCTGTTCCCTGCAGCTGCATCCCTGTCTCTTCACCTCTTCTCAGACTTCCCAACTGAAAAACAGTGAGCCTGCAGGATGGAGGAAGTTATGAGCACAAATCAAGCCAAAGCAACAGACAGCCATCTCTGGCACTGCTGGTACCCACTGAGGTAATCTGGTCTGAGATTAGGACTCAGCTGGCCTAGGAGATTGTGCAACCCTTTTATACTCTGGGCTTGACTAAGTAAGAAGTCAAAGGTATTTTGTTTCACTTACATGCTTTATTTTTAAGTACAAGATTTAAGATCATAAGACACTTGGACACTGTGATGATACTGGAGAGCACTCAGCATTGTACTATCTGAGCACTCCACAGTCTTGAATACAATCATCCACAGCTGCCACTCTACTGGGGTACTCCTATTAACCTCATTTCATCAATGGGGAACTGAGGTACAAAGATTCAGAACAAGAGCAACAAAGGTACTTGAGTGAAACAATACTGAGCTGCTTTATGGAAAGCTGGGGGTTGCAAAAGTCTAAGTCACAACCATACACGTGGCGCACGTGAAAATGCAGAGAGAGACATACCCAAGCAGCTGAGCTGCTAAGCTAGTTGCTATGGGTGTGGCTGAAAGATGGGGATTTATTGACCAATACTTTCCCCTCTGCACTTAAGCAGGTTTGTTGTCTCTGGCTACCAGGGGCTTTCTTTTTTGTTGATGATATTACTAAAAATAGACAAAAGAAAGTAAGGTGATGTTGTTTCCTTTTATGGAATAACATAAAAAGACTCTTCTGTTGAAAACCTAGGCAATCATTTCAACACCTGAATAAGGCCTGATTCCCACTGAGGTAACTGTCTTTTTTTGTGGACTTGGCTGCAAGGGTCTTGCTCAAAATTGCACAAATCATCAGCAATGAAAGAAGCATCTCAAATCCAGGTGTTCCAACAGTTACATCTGTGCCCTCACCATTGAGACATTGCTCTTCCATCTGCTTGGACAGTGTAATTTATATTTAAAACAGGCTTTCTAAATAATGTCATACTTGCACATCCTGATTTAGACCTGAAGTCTTGCTTGTAGCCTTTCTGTACCAAGACTGAACTGTGCCACCTGGCCATCCTAACGAAGGGAGAATTTGTCTGAAATGTAAGACAGCACATAGGGAGGCAGGGCAGAATCTTTGAAGAAAAGAACATGAAATTCAAATTATGCTGAAGAAAGGAAAGATTTTCAACAGATAAATTAGCAAGTTTGCTTAAGATAAGACAGAGATACAGCAAATCAGCTCTTCAAGGACTGAGATAATTTCATTTTTCTCCACTTAAAATTCCAGCCTACAGTCTCTGATTAACTTCTTGTCAACATAGCATGGGCTTCTTCACAATGCTGCTCTTGTTTAGGTTTGTCTCCTCCTCCTGACTCATATAAAGTCCAAAGTAATTTTATTCATCTGTTCAGGACAGGATTCAAAGCTCTGACATTATTGTCATTCTTTATCTTCTTTCAGTCCAGATAGGTATACATTTCCTACTTTCTCTCAGAAACAAAGCTGAAGATCTGCTTCATTTGTTGCCTTTCAGGGAAAGAATCAAAATTGTCTCATCACTAAGGTTATATGGCAAAAGTCACACAAGAGCATGCAAGCAATGCATGCTGTGCCCCTGTGGCCCCTCTGCAGTACTGGATCCCCTCTGTATGAAATGATCCAGAGATTTACTAGAGTAGCGTGCATGCGAAGGTCTCCAGATTGCACCCATGTTACAAACAGGACATGGATTTTGCCATGGCAATTAACATGCAGTAACATCTCAGAATTGTTAACACATGTTCAAACTTTTGGAGATTAGCAGGTAGGCTAGCAAATAAACTATGTTTCCTGCATCACAATTTTATCATGTATACTATTACCTAACACCTGAGGCCAAGACCTTAAAAACCTTCCTTTGAAAAAGGCTGTGCTCCCTGAAAAGCCACATGCGTAGGAGTGGTTTGCAATATCTTGACATCTCACTACCTCTGAACTGTCCAAGGTATGTTCTTAGTCCCATGAAAACAACTTCGCCCGTTATTACAAATTATCAAACAACAGAATCTGGAAATCATAGTTGGAAAGGTATACACAACTAACAAGTAAATATTACACTATTATTATGTTGTGCATTCCTAATGTACATAATATAGTGAGACTCCATAATAGTGATACTAGTATCTTAATTTTATACTAATGTTTTCCCTGAGACTCCAAAATAGCGATACTAGTATCTTTATTGTACGGTAACATTTCTCATAATACTCTTGCTGACACAAGCCACCTTTTTACTGTAATGACTTAAATTTAAAAAACACCCCCTTAAAATACTGCCCTGCAAGGTAGAGACTGACACATCTTTCATGATACAAAAAGATCTACATACAAAAGATGGGGTTTTGTTTTCATAATTTGAGAGACTATGAAAGGAAACCAGAAGTAACACTGGGACAACTGCTTGCTGAATGACTGACCTACAGCAAGAGGACCTGGGATCTTCCCAGCTTCAGGCAGTGGAAGTACCACCTCTTTCAGAAAGGGCACCCTCAGAAATGGAACAATCAAGAGAATTCAGTCTGAAAAGGTCCCACTAGCAAGAGTAATTTCTCTGCTTAGTCTCTTGTCTGCATAAGGGATTTACAAATGTATGAAATTTAGAGAAAGCACCTTCATTTACTTATGAGGTGCTCGAATGATGCAATGTTGAGAGCTGTGCCATTATTTGGCATTTTTTCCTTGAACATCACCTCTGAGTTTATCCAGTTTACTATTCAAAGTATTAAAACTTGTTTGTTGCTGAAGATGAAAACACTTTAAAAATGCAGTGACAGAAATTGAAGAAGGCAAAATAGATGCCATTTTGTAACAAACACTCTAAAATGTATAGTTTGGGGAGTTACTGGTTATTTCTGGTTGGTTATTTTTGTAAGAGTTCAACTCAACAGGAACTAGCTGTCAGTTTGTCTTTTTTAAACTGTTTGAGAACTTGATATGGATGCTGAGAAAACAATTAGATAGTATCTTTACTTTTGCTGGTAGACTTGAATGTCAAAGTGAAAGACATACATTTCAGACACTGCATTTTGTACTCTTTGGTACAAATGTCTCTCGTTATTTGACACAGATGATGGTTAAGTTTGTATTTCCTCAAGAGGGCTACAGTAACTGTAGTAAAAAACATTCAGGAGACATCTAGTAACATCAGGCCATCCTCTGTAAACACACCAAAACACTATGCAGAAAGCATTGGTAGAACAGTAGTAAAGTCTGTTGACAGAAATTTTCCAGTCACTAAATTCCACATCTAACTTTAATCTGTAGACCGATAAATGCAATTCCTAGCATGAATATGATCATAAATAGACAGACTGACTTGGTGCAAGAGATAAGGAAGATCACCACAATTCTGTTTTCTAGGGATCTGGATGGATGAAGGAGGAGGTTTGCACAGTGTAGCGAAAGACAGCACAGAAAGTGAGGCTGTGCCCACACTTCCAGCCAGGACGGCAGCACACAGGCATGCTTGGGTTTGCATCCAATGTAACAGCAAAGGTGTTGAGGGCTGCTTTGCCTTCTCAAATGGCACATCCTGAATAGCCTTAATCTCTACATTCTATGAACTAGCAAGGTTAAAGCTAGCTCAGATGCGACTATATGCCACCACTTTGTTGAGACTCATGATGGAAAGCATCTTGGCATGCCAATTATGCAGTATTTTTCTTCCTGCCTGGAAGACTACAGGAGAAGCATACCTAAATGTTGGTATTTAGCTTCCTCTCCTCCATTCTACCAGACTCCTGAAGACACCATATTTAATCTTATCTACTGTACACTTACTTCTGAAGCAAACCATTTTTGATTTAAGCAGTGTAAAGTAGGAGGGCTCTTTAGCAAAGAACAACTTGGAAAAGAAATTGTCTTAAACTCTAACCAGATATCATAACATAAATATTAATGAAAATTTTAGAACACTATAATCTATTTCTTCTCCAAAGTGTTTCTCACTAGATTCATACTAGGTAGGGTAGAAGATTTTCTTCATTTTCTATAGTAACCAGAACCTCCCGCCCAAACCACTATGTTAGCTTTACTACAAAGTAGTACTCCTCTTCCTTATTGCTCTAAACAGTCAAAACAGCAATGATTACAGAAGTACAACAACATCAAAGTCACCTCGTTGTCTTTAAGAAATTTATAGAATCGGTGCATCCATAAATCTATATTCAAAATGTGTATTGCATGTTTAGGGTATGCAATGCATGCTTGCTTCATTTACAGTTATAGACAACAGCAGCAGCATATGCAGTAAGAAACTGTTAAGCAAAAAATACCCTGGCAATCAGATGACCATAAAAATGTAAGCCTCTTCAACAATTAACATCTTTCACAACACTGCTAAAAGCATTAATGAAAATTGAAGTGTGAAAAATGTACATTCTTTATTCTGCTGTTTAGATACAGAATAAAATTTGACTTTTCAGAAAATAAAACTATAGCTACAGCTTTGAGAGCTGTCAGTTTGCTTTTCAGGATAAAGTACATGCACTTTTTCCAGTTACTTTATTGCACATAATGTACAGTCATAAATGGTGTTTTATTTACATGTGTTTTCGCAATGTCCATGTTTGTTTTTCCCCTCAGAATACATTATTTTGCACAAACAAAACCTTAAATGTTTCACACAAACTACCATAATACAAGTCAAAGCATATATATGTTGTTCTGTTGTTGCTGTTTTTTCAGTTAATTCTTCTAAGAGTTTCAGATCTCAGTTAAGCTTTGCCTTGGGAGTCAGATTCCTCCCAGTAAGCCTGTTGTCAAAGACGGACATCTGAACTGCTGGCACCAAAAAATTAGCACTGCAACCTGCTGTGCCCAACACCCACCTCCTAGGCAGAACCGTACCACCTGCAATTAGTGCACAGGCACATAGAAGGAAGAGCACTGTACTTTCGTTAACCAGTTTGATTCAACATTGATTACCATGTGTTAATGTTATGCTTCATGTGTTATTTGGACAGTGTTTTAGAAAAAAATATATCAAATATATTAAAAAGAAAATAGAAATTCCAATAACAATTCTGTACTTTCAGCCCTAGGAATGTGTATCTCAGATTCTATCCTGTACAATGCGCTATTAATAATGACTGCTATTTTTACTCAGACAGAGAGAATTATGTTTCATACACTCATGTTTCCCCCAAGTTAAAGTAATTTCTTAATGGATGGCAACACATTTCAATGTTTCCCTGCATTTTCAGGGCAGAAAACTTTTTAGTGGTCCCCCTCAAAGAGTACAATCTGGGAATAAACCATTCATTACATGCAGATTTTGGACATACTTTTAAAAGATATGTTCAAATAAAATATTGTCGGTATACACCAAACATATCTTCATTAAAAACATCTGAAAGACGTCCCTCATGACTCTTTCTGGACTATATTCTGGATTGATAACACATAAAAAAACCACTCTTGGAGAAAACAAATTTGTTCTACTTTGGTACAACAGTTTGCTTTTAAGAAGTGGATAGCATTGCTCAAATTTTATATTGAAAGGCTCCAGGATATTTTTGTTTATATTCTAGCCTACCAAATAAATAAATAAATAAATAAATAAAATTACCCTAAGATAAATCCCACTTTATTGGATGGAACAGCAACTCTCTAATTGACTTGAATATATGATCTTTCAAATGTTTACTTTGAAAGACAATATAACCCCAGATTAAAAATAATAAAGAAAACAAACAACCTAGCTTCAGTGATGTAGCAATATTGAAGCCATCCTCAAAATCAATTCTAGAAATGGCTTGTTCCTTTCCTATAAGCAGGCAAAGTACAAAACAGTTATATTTTCAGACAAGCACTTAGGTAAACTGAGAAATGCATTTGGTGGACAACAATAATTAGTACAAAATTTTGATTTTTTAGTTTTCCTTTTTTGCTGTCCTTCAGCTTTAAAGTACTTCAAAACTCACAGCAACTTTCACTACTGCATATAATGAAGAATGAGATGAAAATGCACTGTGGACCAAGTATGACAGTAGTTCCCATCTAATAAAAATACAAAATAATAAAAATATTACAGAAAAGCAGTAGTTCTGTGAATCAAAATATTCTTCAACATAAAATATTAATCTTTTGTCCAATCTGAATAATTTCACCTGTACTAGAGTACTTCACCAAGTGTAAATGTGTGCCTCTATATAATTATTTAGGAATATAAATTGTTGGTTCTGAAATGACACTTGTGCCACTATTCAATCAAAACGTTCTGAAGTTATGTTATAAACATCTATTTTTTTTGTCCTGTCCCTGTGGCTGACTTCTAGGATAGTAACATATTTATGACCTGTTAAATTAAAAAGATTTCTGTACAAGTGAAACTATTCTAAATGCATTGATATTTCAACTGTACCTATACATTTTTGTAAAACAAAGAGCTACAAGCCATTAACAAACATCTTCATCAGAGATAGACTATTTTTTCTCCATAAAATAAAGATGCATTCTATTTTACCTACTACCAATACTATGAGAACTTTTTAAAATTAAAGTTTTATATCGCATGGATTTCAAGATACATAGTTTGAAGCATCATAAATTAGTTATTTGAACAGATGCAAAGACTCCTAATCTGATTTTTTACTATCTACAGGAAAAAAAAAAAAAGGGCTTTCACAAAAACTGTTGATACCTGAAAAGTGATCTACATTGAGGATCTCCCACAACATTAGTTGTAATTACCGTCCACTTAAGATTACAAATCTAGGAGGACGACCCAGGATATGCAAAGGAGCCTCAGACAGCAGAAGCTTTAAGAGAGCTTCTTTTTGTAAAAGTATTTGCATAGATGTACATTCAAAACAGCATTTTCACCATTTCAATTCCCTGCATTCATGTTGCTACAGTCATCCACAGGGATAAAGATCACATAAAGGCAGCCCTGGAATTTGAAATGGCTGTTGCTTGGTAATTCAGCAAAAGGTGTATTTTTGTACTTTCTGCAGTCATTAGGAAATGATCCAGTTTGACCTTTGGCTTACAGAAATTGTACTCCCCTGAGCTAGGCAATGCTGATAGACTATAGCAGAAGTACAAAAAAACAAACAATAAAAGGAGTTACTTAAAAATAGTGTGGCATGAAGAAAATAAGGCACTTTTGGAAAGGAAAACCCCCAGATTTTCTATTTCAATGTGCTGTAATTCTATCTAGACGTATTTTGTGCCTAGAAACATCACATGATGCAACAGTGAATCAGGTGCCAAAACCAACAAATCAGAAACTCCTATGAGATTAACTGCAACCTCTAAATGGTTCAACAAAGAATCAAACTGGTTTCTGTACACCGTCACAATTTACCAATACACTGGCATCTTTGCTCTTCTGCTGTGAGCTGACAGTAATTATTTTAGAGAAAGAAAAAGAAAGTGTGGAATTAGTAATGCAGATGCTGAAAGGCAAGTGGCAAGACTCTACAAGAAGAATGCCTCAAAAAATGCTACTTTGTTCCCATTTCTACTGGCACCTATCCCCCAAGGTAAAAGGCCAGAATGACCAAAGCCAACTTAATAGTAGTGTGCAGAATGTCAGCCGACAAACAACATAAAAACAAGTCACGTTGTGTTATCTGTGGTCACGTTCTTCAGGGTTAGTCCAGTAACTCAAGACTTTACATTCTTCCGTCTTTATTTGTTTATTTTAATTAAACATGTAATGGTTAATAAACAGACACAGTCCAGAGTTAGTAGGTTGGTATTATAACATTTATTAAAATAATGCTATGGGTTAATAGAAACAGCAAAGAACCAAAGAATTAAAATGCAAGCTATGTAAAAACCCAACTAAAACCCAAATATGTCTAATGTATTCATCCAGTAGCTAACTAAAAGCCCAAGAAAAGACAACACTCCCAATATAATAAAGTACTGCAAAACAATTGGCAATTTTTCAGTTATCAAAATTGTGGGTTTTGCATTTTGTATCCTTTTTTTCTCAATCAGGAAAAAAATTCTTTTGAATGTTATATAACATACATATAAAACAAGATAGAAAAATACATTATAAACTTGTAACAATGGCTGTAAATACATTATCTTACATGTTTCTCATAGGCAATAGGTTGGTTATGGTACATACATAGCATGAAACTACTAAGATAATAAAGAATAGACAAATACATGTCATCTGTACGGTTACATACAAGCGACACTCCCATCTACCCACTCTAAAAAAATTACATAATACTGTCAGAAAGAAGTCTTAAAACTACTTATTTTAATAAAGAAAAAGTCATTAAAGAATGATAATACTGAGAACCAAGGCATTCAGAGATTTCAAAAGTCATGCTTTTTTTTTTTTTAAGTTGATCCAAAATTTTGTCAACTAAATTTTCAGAAGTTTGTTCAGAGCAAACATTACTTTCACATGTCACACATCTATTTCATACACTTCCCCTCCCCCCTAGTAAAAGACCTTTGATAAACATCTAAAATGTCCAGGTTTTATCATAGTTGAGATGAAACTGGATCAAATACTGGTATTGTTTAGCAAATCTCTCTTCAAATGTTCGAGTGTCGCAAGTTTATTCAACCAACCAACCAAAATAAAATCAAAATGGCACAGCATATACTGTAAGTAAAATCAACACAACTGTATGTGTAACAGGAAGACAAAGCCGGTGGCACAATAAACAAAAAGCTAGCCGAATACGAAAGGATGAATGTCTATTGCATAGTAAATAAACTGATAATTATTTCCAGGTGAGACAAGATGTTAGATGAGGTCACCATGCAGGTGCTTAAAAATGTAAGCCCTCTTAGCTTACTATTGACCTTTCATTTGGAAGCTGTGAAGATTTGCAGGAGGAGAATAAGTTGACGAGAGGGGAATAAAGTTATCACCTGATATTTGCCAAGTTTAGTACTGAGCCCCAGGCAAAGTAATACTTAATGTTTTCAGAATTAAATACTGTGCATTCAACAGCTTCAGCTCTTGCAATTGCCCAGCTCTATGAATCTCTTGTGGAAACAAAGGTTAAAAATAAAATATAGCTGGACTTCAAACAATCAGCTGATGTTTCGCTCCTGATTATCCTATGAAGAAAAGACAGCAGGCAGATCTAACAATAGTCAAAGGAGAGCTGAAAAAGAACTTGCATGCTGTTTGCCTCTGCAGGAGCTGCTTGTGGAAACTGGGGAAACGCTCAGACTATAACCGAAAACTAGCCAAGCACTTTCAATTTCATTATCCACAGAACGTCAGTTTTCTGGGTGATGCCGAAGCCTCCTATATTTGATGTATATTGATTCCAACCAGAATCAAGAAAACTCCTCTACATCCCTGAACAAAAATGACATACTTCCAGCTCTACAAACATTTGTCAGCTAATAGTCCCATTTAGCATGAGACAGTCTGTATCACGGAACCCTTTGGTTTACATTGCACAAGTACGGCATTTGCTATGATTAAAAAAAAATAAAAATAAAAAATAGAGTGGTTGAAATAACGATGGGCTGGTTTAACAAAAACTTAGCAAATATTTTACGTAATGAGATTTTGGCAAAGTCATATCACACTAGTATGGCAAAAATCAGGTAATTAATATGGTCAACTCATCATTTGTCTTTCCTCACAGCTTCTTTCACATACTGGGCGACTGAGTGGCATGCAGTAACTTGTCTGAGGGAGAAGCTGATTATACAAGACATTTGACTAAATGACCATGAAGAAAATAAGGCACTTCCTTTTCTTTAGACTTATTCCAATACTTAAAAAATAAAAAAGAAAGACTAAAAGGCTCTTTTGGTCTTTTGTTTCTTGACAACCACCAGAAAAAATCATTTAATGAAATAAAGGGTTTCTTTGTTCTTTTTTTCTTTTTTTATAACACTTGAAAGTATAAAATGCTACATTTCCAAAAATATATTTTTTTTCTGCACCAGCACCCTTGTATAGTAAAAGTATCTACTTTTTTGTTCATTTTGTTTCAATGCACTACACTTATCTACAATTTCATTACATGTATACAGCAAATAGGCAAGCATGGCTTTTACATCCTTAATGAAATTTCTTCTATACAGGGAAGTTTAAAAAAAATATTTGAACAGTTTGCCCAGTAATGTGACACATAATGCATGTACCTTGTTCTCATGTAATCTTCTGAGGAGATTAAAATATGGTTAAAATAATTTAAACTCAGATTTTGCTTTAATAGTGTTGCTGTTTTGTTCTCTGCATTAATGTAGTTCTGAAAAGTCATCGTAATCTGCATTTCATGGCACACTTTCCTTTAAAACGTCCAATTTGGCAGGCAATAGAAAAAAAGGCTGCAAGGTCTGCCCTTTGAGGGCACCGGTAGTGACTAAACAGCATATCAAATTTTGAATACTTTTGGAATCCCTTCCCCAATGACATCCCTGACCAAAGGTTCATGCATGATGTATCATCACACAGTACATTCAGAGAGAGCTTTGACGACTTTTTTTTTTTTTTTTTTTTTTTGTTTGTTTGTTTGAGAAGAAAAATATTCCTAGAAGTCTCTCACAGTAACTGCCTCTGTCATCGGGTAGTTAAGGGACATCTGTCTCCATCTCGTGCGAGGCCTCCTTACCGTTCGCTTGGGGCAGGACACTAGAGGATGATCAGTGCGGAGGGATGAGTTGGACCTTATTGCTTTACTACTATTCAGTGCAGGTTCTAGAACCACTTTCACCCAAACAGGAGAACAACAAAAAGCGGAGTTGGAGGACAACAATTTCTTTGTCTGTTTTGTTAGATGGTAAGACGAACGGACAAGTGCCCCAGCTCGCTGCACTGAAGACAGGCAAGCAAAGGCGTTTACCAGTTAACTGATCAGCAGGCAGGCATGGTCAGGTCATCATTGGGTGAAGAGTTCAGAGGTCAGAAGGTCATAGGTTAGTTGCCGGTGGCGGCTGGGTGGTTAGAAACAAAAAAAAAAACAAAACAAAAAAAAGAAAGAAAAGATAGAGAAGAGATTAGTTCCAGCTAGTGACGGCTTAATGACAACATGAAAACTAATCACAACTAATAAAAAAAACAAGCATGTTTAATTCTGACATACTGATTGACACCATCTACAGAATGCAATAAAATCATGACAGCCCTCCATCATGATTTGGGACACGTGAAGGAGAAGCCCGCTCCCACAAAACCGGTTAACAGGAGAAATAGAGATAAAATACGACTAACGACTAATGGTTAGTAGCAGTCGATGAAGGAAATTGGAAAACAAAAAACAATGAACAGTTTTGGAACTGGGTAGAAGATTCCTGGAACAACAGTCAGTGCACAGCATCAGTATCTGACTGCTATTAAGCATTAGTACCTCCCCAAGGTGCAAGCATTAAAGCAACTATTAATGATGGATGTGATTATTAATAACTGGTTGTTAAAAGAATGGAGTCATCTAAGGAATTCTGGACTTAAGAGAAACAATTTGGTTCAACAAACTATGGGCCAAACAAAGAGGTTTTGTTCAATAAATTTTTTATTGCCTTTCATTTATTCTATTTACAAACAACATGGAATTTCTTGGCCTCATGATACAAAGCAATACTAAACTGTAGTCTAGCAACGTAGGCATCATCGTGGGAACCAGGAAAACGCTCAGCCTGCTACTTTAGCCAGCATTTTCCCGTTCAAAATACTATTTTACACATATAGGACACTTATAAAATGCACTTGCATGTAAACACTGTAAAAGTCCTGCCATTTTAAAGTCTATACTTAAAAAGCTCTAAGTACATCAAAAAATAGAGAAAATATCTAATTGATACTAATAAGGCATTTTAAAACTACAAACAGCTCTCTTTATTCATTTTCAAAGCTAATACTCTGCAAATACAATAAAATCTGACATTTCATATATATTCCTGCTTTATATTTTTATATTTTAAAAGAAGCCACCTGTAAATACTATTTTCTTTTGAAAAAAGAAAACAAAAACAAAACAAAAAATAAAACCCAAAAACACAAACAAATTACAGTAAAACATAAAAAAAGTTCTCAAGTGGAAAGTTATCATTCCCAATGTTCTTGAGCTGTTCCTTCTTTAATCATTCTCTCACATTCTCCTTCACCAAACTTGGTCCACTTAACAGTAGTATGATTTTTAAATTTTTTTTAAGACTCATTCAACAGCTTAATTATAGCTAATAAATTCTGAGGTTGATAAAGTTTTTGTACTGTTGCCATTTTGACTAAGGCAGAGGAGATGAAAGTGAGAAAGGTATTCAGTGCAAAGTCAGATTTGTGCCATTACATAAAATGAAGTCCAGTATGTGTAGTATTCACAGATAGCATCGATTTAGCAATCTTTCTTGTGGGTGATTTATTTTCACATAATAAAAATGGCCTATCATTTAGGATACAGTTCATAACACTATGAAAAATTACTACTGTAACGTAAATGAGACCACATGCTCCCTGAATTTTTTCAGAATCATGCTAAGTGGGATTTGTTTAAATTAAAACGGCTGTTTCAAAAATAAGCAAAACCAAAAATAAATATTTTATGTGGCACAATCTCACCACTTTACAGGTATACTAGAAACAGACTCTTAAAGCATTTTGATACTGATTACAATTTTGATTAAACGGTATTAAAATGTATAGATAAATTATGTGACAGTTGGCTTGGATAAAACATTCAAGGAAATTCTCAGCATTAATATTTCTTGTGGAGTTTATAATCAAGCAAGCTACCTTTTAAAAATACCAGTACACCTGTGATACATCCTCTGCCAAGTCTCTGGCCTTCTACAGTACACACAGGTTTGTCAACTGTGCAACACCATTTACAGTTTATTACAATTAAATCAGTCAGTCTCTTTGTTATATGCATCAAATTCGATTTTGTATTATTTATAAACGGGGGTTTTATTCTGAGTTAAAATGAGCTATAGTTTTCAACCCTTCACCAATTCTAAATGCTTAGTTGTAAGAGTAACACATTTACACATTTGGGGATTCTTGCTTTAAATGCAGTGCTTATCTCTAAAAAAACCCAAACCAAACAAAAAACAAACCTATGCAAAGAATAAAAACCTACTTAAAAAGTGAATGCAGTAGTACTATAAAGTCATCTGAAAGTCAATTTAGAATTTTATTTTAAAAAGCTTTAGACCCAATGAATGCAAATATAGATTTAGTGACATTTAATTATATTTTTTTTCAAAGTTTCTGCATTGAAAAAAAAGTATTTCGGTTTGCTGACATTGCTTTTCATGACTATAGCTATAGCAGTATATTGGTGACAGAACAACCAAATAGGTGAATGTGGTAAATACTGATAGCATTTTAATTCTGGAACATAATTTTAGCACATCAAAATAAACTGTTTTACTGCTGAACAAAGTTATCTTCAAAACCTTTTGTGAAACCGTTAAATCTGTGCAGTGATAATCTAGGATTTCAAATTCAAAATACAATTAAGTACAGTTGTAAAATTAACTTTGTTTAAGTTTCTTAATACATGCTAGGCTTATTTAGATAAGACTTCAAAATAATGTTCTCCTGAAATATCAGCATGGTTTTCATGCTAAAAGATAGAGGTATGTATGACTTATTCCACAGGAGATAAGCCACATGTATTTATTTATCTACTTAAAACAGTGGGCTTCCAATATTGCTAAAGAAGAACACTGTATTATCAGAAAATGGCTGTATTTCAATTTCAATAAGTGGCCCAAATGAAACATCTAGGCCCTTTGTAAAATATTTAAAATCTATGTTGAGTAAACTCTACAATGATGAACATAAACTACAAATTGGTATCCCTCCTCTCCCGCCTGTGCTTTATCAGTATATTTACTAGTTGTCTCAGGCAAGCATCTAATTAAACAAAAAAAAAGGTAGTCTCACCTGCTACCTGAAACTACCATTGCAGATCATGAAAGACCATTAGCAAAAACTGATTTTTTCAACATCAGATCAAACTTTCAGATAGGTTTTAATGTTTTTTCTATTTCCTTTTTTTTTTTTTTGTAAACATGGGCTGTGGTCTATGTCCTTACTTTGATCTGTTGCAGATTTCTCAAGGAATGAGAACAAGCCAATGAGCTGTAAATAGTATGTGGTGATATAAAAGAAGCAATCTTCTAGAAAACTTAAGTAGTGTCTTCTTACCAACTTTATACTTTCTATAAAGCATAAGATCATATGAAAGTCAAAAGTGTTGTGTAAATATAGCAAATACCCAGGAGGGCCCTTTTTACTGTATTGACTGAAATCTGTATTGTTTCTTGTAGTTAATTTATGGAAGGTTGTGAGAAGTGAAGTGTAGTCAATGGTGGGAGATGTCAGATCTGTCACCTGGCTTTTGAATGTTACAGTATCATGGAAGCCTGCACAACACTGATTTTGATGAGAGCAGAATAATAATACTTGGCACATAACGCTTTGCATCCTCAAAGCCCTGTACAAAACAAGAACCCCCACAACACCCCTGTGAGGTAGGGAAGTATTATTATCCTTATTTTACAGATGGGAAAAAGTACACAGAAAGATTAAACGACTTGCCGAAACCCACAGTGAGTCAGCAGCAGGGATGGGATAAGAGCTCAGCCCACACACTGCTTCCTAGCCAATGTCAATAAACCGAAAATAACACTTTTCTCAATAAGCTTAAATACTTCATTCAGGGGTCCAAAGGCATTACACTTGAGGAACAGGAGAAAAATGAAGATTTACTTTCCATTCAAGGGTTAAAGAGAGATGCCCAAATATTGGATGTCATCTCACCAACAGGACTTCAAAAGTTGCTTCTCCTTCAGGTTACATGTTTTAGCAGCAAAAGGCAAATACCAAGAAGTAGATTTCAGAAAAAAAAAAAAAAAAAAAAAAATAAACACCCTCCCTTCCCCCACCCTTAGTAATTAAAACTTAAACAACTTTTGAAGTATTATCTTCACAGCCCTTACCTTTCTGAATTCAGTCAGGTATCTGAGAACATGCATCCTCCTCAAAATATACAGTACAGTGGCTCAAAAGTTTATTGGAAAAAAAGGAATCTAAATCTTCAGTTTTCTCCAGACACAGACAGGAGGCATTTATTCCTTTACTTCTTTCTCATTAAGCAACCATCCATTCATTTTATTTTGCAACACCAGTCTGATATTTCCACACCAATTAAAAGAACAAATTGGGGGGAGAAGGGGGACACACGACCAAATTAATTATTGCAGCACTGAATTCATAGTGTTTCCCGATGCAGATGGTTCTTTAAACAGTTTTTAAAAGGGAATCAGTTATAGGATTTATATTAAATACATCACAAAGTTTATATATTTAATTGAGCTGGGAAAGCCAAGTTTACAGAATGTTTTTAAAACTGCAAGCATTCCCAAAGCTTTAAAATATTAACTATTCAGATTTTTGAGAAAAATAACGAATGGGTCAGAATAGGGTATTTGGTTAACCAGCTGTGGTGTTGCAAATCTCATGTACACTCAAAGCACTTCTTACAAACAAGAACTGCAGAACTAAACTAACCTCGGTCTGCGGTCACAATCCTTTGGTAAGGATGGACACGCATATCGTGCCTTCGAACTTTAGTAGCCACCGCACCTAGTTAAATTGCAATTACCAAGACAAAGTTAGAAAACATTCAAAGAAAACATTAACAGCAGGTTTATCAAAATGGATTTAAATGACCATTAACTACAAAAGTTCATTTTAAGAAAAGTAACAAGTTAAGGCACAGTAGTTTCAAATCTTAATCTTAAAAAGAAGTTTATCTGTGCAGATTAATATTGCATTTATTTTAAACATCCTGGCCTTAACCTGTTTAATCCATTCATTTACAATCCCAAAATTACAGTATTTCATGAAATCTATTAGACCCAAGCACATTTAAGCTTTACTAGTCACATATTCACTGAAGTGCCTTTCTTGCAGCAGGACTATTTTAAATAATGCCATCTTTTAATACTGACAATTTGCTAACCTTAAGATCACTTCCAGTTCTACCACAAAAAAAAGTTTTAAAGCAATTCTTCAAGCCTACAGATTGTGATTTTAAACTTTAAGTCAATAAGTATGAACTGCAATGAATTAGGTGATTAGTAAAGCAAACACTATATAGAACACTTAGCAGTCAGTATACTACTATACACTCATAAATTACAGCTACTCTGTAATAATAGGAGCTAATCCAAATTAATAGCACTATTTTATTTTAAATCTATGTGCAAAAAAGTGCAAGTAAGTCACTGACTGCTAGGCCAAGCTTTTTTCAAGGCTGCTGAAACTAAGCATTTGTTAAAATTCAGATCTGATGAAGGATCAGTTAAGACCGTTCTTGAATTCTTAGCCTTTCGTTGGGAAAGCCATACCTGAAGATAAAAGGAAGGGAATTAAAAGTTAGTCACCAACTAGAATTTGATTCCAACACCAATATCCCCAAAAATACTAATAGGGATGCATTTCTCTGCCGTGTTGAATACCATTATTTTAAGACATCTTAAAGGTCCACCACAAAAATGGACGAAATATAGCATAATATTAATGAGTATATTATGAAATAAAACTCAATGAAAAACTAATTTAATTCAATTAGCTCTATACAATTGCTCAGATAACAGAGCAGATGTATTAAGAGTTACTGATTCTATGCTACCTAAGTGGGAATGTGGTCTTTTTCATGCCCCCCTCCCTGCTCCCTTTTATTTTTTAAATAAGATTATTTAGTGAGATCTGTTTTGAGCAATACACCTGTGCTCTCACAGTTAAGCCCAAAGGCATGGAATGGTTTCAGATGCCATTTTAGGAATAATTTTACCCTTCTCTCACCTTATGGAAAATTCTGTGAAAAATCAAAGTTCCCTGCATCATATTAAATTATCACTATTATTGAATGACATATTTCTTTACTTGCTATTAACTGAATTCAGGAGAGGGGGTTTGCCACTAACCAGCAACTGACAGCTACTATGACGATGCCTATAACTGTGACTTTACCCCAGGATGTATCACAAGTGGACTCGCAGATTGGGGGGCATACTGTCTACATATTTTTGTCATACTAAAATTTTTATTATTGATTTACTAATCCTGAAAGGCAGAAGTCTGAAATACACTTTATTTTTTACTGTACAAAATATAATGTGGTAACATGCACACATAGAGGTAACTCTAACAAGTATTTGTCACTTAAGTGAAACACTGGGTTTTTTGCAATACTTTGAACAAAATATTGACTTTGAACCTTATTGTCCAGTGCTCATTAGAGACGTTTAGAATTTGTGTAAATCAATAACTGCCACTGAGCAAAGTAAGATCAAAGTCCTATAAAATCAACATTATGCAGCTCCAAGGTCATATGCAATTCAAAACAAACTGAAGAGAAAAGATTATTTAGATTCTGTAGAGGGTAGGAAAGGAAGAAACTATTGGAAATGGTTGCTCCATTTTGACCAGTGAACTGAATTGCCAGAGCTGCTTTATCATTGTCACCTTCGCACAGCAAATCAATGATCTGAAATATTAGGAATGATGGACTTTGTATGTAAAAGAAGCCATCAGTAAAGCTGCCAATTGTATCATCCTTTGGTCAGAACTGAGTTTGCTTTATATTCATTCACTGAAATTATTTTCTGCTTACAAAATGACTTACAGCTTTCTGACACTGAGGAGAGATTTCAGCAGTGTACTAAATGAAGAAGCAAAAACTCCAACAAACTGAAATAAGACCTCTCCATTCTCTCCAGTTTTGCTACTAAAAAGGTGTAGCAAAACAGCAAGTTCTCTCTTCCAAAGATTACTGGAAATAAATTTACATTAAAGAGAACACAAACAAACTTGTTATTTATGAGAGCCCAAATGACATAATAAACATCAACTTCTATTCAGGTTGTTTTTCCTTGCCTATGTATCCACCATCTACTATCACGCAAACATTAAGATTTCATTTTCAGTAATCTTATTAATATACTAAACACACACATTTAATAACACAAAACACATTTAAAATGTGTAAGAGTAACACCATTTGAGCCGCTTTCCTAGGCAGTTTTGATACACCTGAGATAAGACTGTTTCTTCATATTTTTTTTTCTTTGAGCCCCATGACCTCCACCTTGCAAACATCATAAAAGCATAAGCAATGTATTCTCCAGTCATCCGCGTACAAAGATCTTACCTAATACACCACTAGGTTCAATAGGATACTCAAGGATTGATGTAGCTGGTGCCAGCGTGTAGGGGTATTCATATGGTGTGTAAATTAAACCAGCTTCGGGTCCAGGTGGAACTATTGCAGCGGTGGGATGAGGAGTTCCGTTTGGCATGACAGCGGTTTGTATTTGTCTGATCAAAGGCATTATGGTAGGGCCAGCTGGCGTAGGAGTACGCAGGGCAGCTGGTGGGAGAACAGGCGCAGGCCCAGTAATAATCCTTGGAGCCTGGGCTGTTGCTGCAAGAGAAAAGGCAAGGGCTGCTACAGTAAGCAAAGAAATTCAGAGGAAAGTATGGAGATAGCAGTACAAAACGTGGAAAGAATGGGAAAAAAGGGGAAAAGTAGGAAAGAAGAAAAATAAAAGGAAATCATTAGTACATGCGCTGATCACACAGTGCCAAAGCACACCATTCAAATGCAAACAGCTTTCCATTTTCCAGTGTGATTAAGTATGAACATGCAAAATAAAAAAGCCATTGTAAAACAGTGAGGTAGATTTTTCAAACGGGTTACACAGCACAAAAGCTCCATTTAGACCACATTTCTTCATTTATGCTATCAAGACTGCATGAGACTCAGATGCATGCAGGAGATAATAGGAAAATATTGTCATAATCAAATACAGAGTACAAAACTTAGTGCAACTAGAGAGTCCACAGATACTCAGTTATGCAGAGCTGCTGGATGAGTCTACAGTTTTTATAAGTCTTAAAGATTTTCTTTAAATATCTACACAATTGCAATTTCCAGGATCAGTGAAGTCAAAAATGACCTAGAAACACAATGCATTTCTCCTCTCCTACTCTAGCATGAATAAAATAGACTCAAAAGTGATTTCCAGATCAAATTCCCCAAAATAAAATGCTTTATTTCTACTAAAACTTCACTATGGCCTTGCTTAGGTTAAAGAAAATAGGTAATAGGTGCTTTAAAAAAACAAACAAACAAAAAAACAAACAAAAAAACCCCAGTGCTAGCACATTTCATTAAGTGTTATTTGAAGCCTGTTGGCATACAAGATGAACAGCTTCTTAAACACGAAAACATCAGCTGGTAACAGTCAATCCTAAAGGTGCATAATTTATAGATTTCTATGCACTACTGTTGAGCTACAGTGATTTAATTAACTTAGAGGTGATCTGAAAACGAGAAATGCGGCACAAGTTTTTTAGATTTGAGATTGTTGTGGTTTTTTAATTATTTTTATTTTTTAAACAAAAGTGCCCAGACTGAATGTATAATTAAAAAAAACCCCCTCAAACATTTTTATTTCCTTTCTTAAATGGAAATAAACCAGCATGGCTTCTATATCTTCAAGTTTTCAGTAAAATCAAAACACAAACAGTGAAATTGTCTTATTATCAAAAAGTGATATTAAAGTGAAAAACGCAAGTCAAAAAATGAAAAAAAAAAAAAATCCATCTTCACAGCTACACTGATACAATAGACCAATGGGAATAGATCAGATAAAGAAATTGCTCAAATTAATATAAAGGTTTCTATGCAACAGTTTGCATCAATTTAAACTAACCTGAAAGCTATTTTACTTATAAATTTGCAGTAATTTAGAGACTACAATATATTTTAAACTAATCTAGTTTTAAAAATTACAGTGTTCATTAGGGCTGCAAGATTTACCACTACCATTGTAGTGGTAAAAGCCCTTGCTTATGTCTCTTTTCACATTAGAATAATTACACTGGTGTAAGCACTCTCAAATTGACCTAGCTGCATTCCAACCTCTAAACATATTCAACATTGAAATGGTGACTGTGTCGAGAAACAAATTTGCAAATATCAGTAGGCCCTTAGTGAAAAGACTGATTTAACTGTGCTAACATTTGACATCTGCATCACAGCTACAGCAAAAATTTACTTTGGAACAGTATCAGCAACTACATTTTCAGAAGAAATTAGATTTCCAACTAGAGAAAATATTTTGTATCACACATAATAGGTATATGCTCTCATTAGTAGGTGTATGTAATTAATTCTCAAGTGTAAACCTGTGCATACATGCATTTGCAAAAGCATTGTCACACAAATGTAATGGAAGAAATCATAATATTGGCTCATTACATCCCTGATCCCTGTGAACTCAGCTGTGAAATCAGTTGATGAATTGTTGGAAAAACGTAATATTGGGGGGACACATGCAAGCAAGATGAAAGGAAGGAATAAAATACAGAAAAATATATTCACAGTAACCTGAACATCTAACATTTTCAAAGTAAATCTCCAAAAATAAAACTGAAAAGGAGTCTATTGTCCTTTATATGTACTAAGGAAAAAATGATTGTAAAACAGAAAAATCTGGCTTAATTAGAATCTGGTTGATTTTTTTAAAAACTATATATTGTAAATATTTAAACCAAGACTTTCTGCTTAAAAAAAGAGGGGAAAAAACCTCCCAAAAAACCATCCCAAAACAAAACAGAAAACTGACACAACTTATCTCCAGAAGACCTTTCCCAATAGCTACCTGCTCTTCTATTGGGTTTTTACTGCCTTCCATTCTCCCAACACAGTTGCTACTGTACATTTGCTAAAAAAAGTAGCTTTAGGAATCAAAACCTGCAAACATTACTAGGGCATTGATCCTCAAGCTTATGACATGCTTACGTGATTTGATGTTGGCATCTCTGTAGGTGCCATTCAGAATTGCGAGCTCCATCAGCTGCATCTTTTTAAGGCTGTCTTCTCCTTCTGCCTGCGTGTGAAAAGATGGAAGAAAGACAGGCTTATTAACTCACTAGTGCGCAAGATCTAAAGGACCTAGAATAAAACACCTTCAAGTTTTAACTGTTTAACCAAGCAAAGTACCTGCTTAACATTAGTCACAAAACCAGTAAGCTTTGTCAACTTTTCCCTAAAATTAAGTGCAAGTTGCCTGTTGCCTATCATTAAGTCATGATGATAAATATCTTAAAATGAGAAATGGCTCGTATAATAAATTACAAAAATAGAGTTAAGTGCAAGTTGTGTTTGATATAAATTGTTTAAGGAAATTTTTTCTCAAGTTAGAATAAACATTTTCATGTACTCCTAAAGGGATCTTTTAAAAAATTGTATTATTGAGCTAGAGGAAGAAGAGACACCACAAATTTTAGCAACTTATTAATTTACTATAGTAAATTACTCCACTGTAGTTGATACTGACTACTTTGGGTGCAAACAAAAAATAAACAACAAATTTGAGTAGCTTTCCAAACAGGACCATCAACAAGTGCTATAAGGCAGAATTCACAATTGTGGCACATATAGATGTATTCTGATTGGAATATAACTACTATCGACAGAGTATACATTATTCTTGGTTTTGCTTCAATAGAAATTACTTCCCTGAAGTTATCTACTCCATTGGTATCCTGCAGCTTGCATAACTATTACGCAGTATTCAGTAAAAAATCCCACTTTTTCAGTTACTAACAAAAATATTTCTAACTAGTACAGTTTTAAGACTAGACTTTTTCTGATCCACCTTTCCAGAAATACTACCATTTGTTTAGTCTACATCGTATTGTCTTGGTTTTTAGCTGGGACAGAGCTACCCTTGCCCCCAGTTCTCTCCCCTGTCCCTTGGGGGGCGTGGGCAGAGTGAGCAAAGAGCTGATTTTGGCTGCTAGCCAAGTGAAGCCACCACACTTATCAACCAGAAAACAAGATTATGATATAGGAAACCCAAGAAAGATGGTCAGCATCTCCTTTAATGTTAAATCACCACCTTTCTTCTTGGATTGAATGCCAGTTGAGGGCAATTTCGGTGTCAGCTGCATTGCATTCTTCCTTTTCTAAACAGGATTTCTTATATTATTTACTTATCTTGCCTATTCACCCAACATTTTCCAGATATTTGGAACAGCATTTTCCAAGTTAATGGGAACCTGGTTAATAACATATTCTGCCATCCACTCTGAAGATCCTGAAGTCTGATTTCAGAGTTGTTCACCCGTCTTAAACTACAAATCTTACAGATGGTTTGAACTGGGACTTCCAAGAGCATGAGTGATTACAAAAAAACAGAATTAAAAGCCACAAAGAATAGCAATCACCACCACTAAAAATTCCGTTAAATACCTTTGTGTCCATTATGGCACTGCACTGCTGAGACATCATCTCAGACTAGTTAAAAGTTAATAGGATTTTCCACACACAGCGTTCCAAATGTACAGGGAAATATTTTCTCAGGCTAGTTTGCAGTAAAATATTGTTATATATATTGTATTCCCAAACTACGGATAAATACTAAATTACAGGACAAGTTTTTAAACTGTACCTAAGAAAATACAGTACTTAGTGTGAGGCAAGCTCAAGGACCACCACTCCTTGCAATGGAAATTTAGCATCTGATTTCTATCAGCAACTTAAAATCAACATGGTAAGATGGGTCAACACTAAATTAGTTTCATAGGTCAGAAATGAAAGTCCTGACTGTAATACTGGGGACTTGCATTAACACAAAGTTTACACACAGTAACAGCTTATGCTGTCGTTAAACATTCAGAATATACTGAAAGGTAGGCATTTTCTTTATATATTAAACACCATGCACCAGACCAAGCTAACAGTAATATTGAAAAAGTACATACACACTCAATTACCATTTTAACTACAAATTAATTGTACAGTTAAGTACTGTACTATCCAGAAATCTCAGATTCTATAGTCACTAGAATGAGACCCTCTGAAACACAAAATGTATTGGTTATAGCATGCTTAATATGACATACTCAGAAGAGACTTACAATTTACATGCAATTTTTTTAATTTTTTTTTTTTAGAAACTATTATTCCATTACATCTTTGCTGGTAAATTACCTAGACAATCATAATGCAATTAAAAAAAAAAAAAAAAAAAAAAATCCAAATCTATCTGCCTATCCAGAGCAAATTCTTGTCATTCTGGATATACTTTAATTTATTTTACTAATGAAGATTTTTAACACATTGATTCCTCTTTTCCCCTCCCCCCATAGCAGTTATAGTTTGTTATTGGCTTTTTGTTTGAGTTCCTTTATTTATTTATTTAATTGAAAATGTGTAGCAAAAAAAATCTCCTCACAATGTCAACTGCATCTCCCATATAGTTCCATTAATGTTACTAAAATTGCTCACTTCCTCCAAATAAGAGTTCAGGTGATTGATCTGACACAATTAATGAGTCTCAGTAAATGCTGAATCTTACATTCCACTTGCAATGATAAATTTAGTAACTCTAATCCCAGATTTTGCACCACAGTGAATATTTCCCAAATGTAACTATTTATAGGATAATAATTTTAAGACAGAAAATATTTTTCCCTTCTGACCTTGCCAAAAGGAGTTATAACAACTTAAAAGAATAAAAGACAAAGTAATCATTCTTATTTTGCATCTTACGTCTTCCTATAGGTCACTACGCTTCTTGTAAGAAAACATTGCAATTACCTAGGTTTTACAAAGTATGTTTACAAAAATAATAATGGACTTCAGCATACAAAGCAGACCAAGTCCTTAACTTTTATTTTTGAGATTTACTTCTCTAGAGTACTGCTCAGCAGTTGACAAACTTTTGTTCTTTTAAACAGATTCTGAAACATAGTTTAAAACTGCTCCTTAAAGACTGTATCAGTGATAACTCACTAATATAAGATGTACACTTGTATTACGAGACCTTAACACTGTCTTCCAACCCCTAGTATTTTGTTTTTCAAAGCATCTATGAGAGAGAGGAAAAAACCCAATGCGAACAAAACCCAAACAAAACCTCAAAGAAACTTTAAAAATTATGTTTAATGCTGACCACAAGGGCATCGTTCCGACTCCTCCCAGAAGATGGCACTGTTCATTGTACAATACCACCTCTCAAGACATGGGTGCTCAGCACTATTTGCACCGCCCCACTAGTACTGCTCAAAATCCTGCCACCCCCTCACACCCTAAATTTGCAACAGTCGCTTGCCACCTCTCTTCAAGGCGTAAGTCACGGATGTGGTCAGGACCCTTTCAGATATGCTGCCATGTCCTCGTTCCTTGGTATAAAGCTCTCTGATTGAACATCATTCACCCATAGCCAAGCCCTGAAATGTCCAAGAGCTGGGACAGAGCAATGGGCGCATGTTTTCGCCTGCCCTGTCCTCTCTCTTCCTGGCTGACAGATGATCAAATGAGACACAGGGATGCAATCTATCTTAGCTCCAGGCATTACTGCAGGCAATCTCTGTTAAAGCAAAGAGAGGTTGCATCAGGGATACAAAGGCAATCTCTAAAGGGACAGTACATTACCTGTACAATAGCTACAACAAAGCACAGTCATTTGTACCAAAGGAAGCTACTTTGAGCAAACATCAATAAGGTCACTTAAAGCCAGATTTGCATTACTAAGTTGAAGCTCAAGTGATTGACTCAAACCTCTCATTCTCTTAAATCTCCAGTGCTTTCCTTGTATTTCTCATGTACAATATAACATGCAGATTAAGGAAAAAACCCTAAATGGTATCTTCAAACATAATTCTTCAAATGTAAGTACTTGCTCACTGAATACAAATACTGAAGAGATACAAGCAGTAAATCCTAACAAAACCAACTGCGCAGGCAACAGTGGTTACTGCTTTGTGAACACAGACAGTACTCACAGTAGCTCAAGCTCTACTTGGGCTAGCAATAAAAAGATGTGAAGACGAGACCAAATGCCAGTGACCACTATCATTTTAAGTAACTTGTTTTCTAATCTTTTTCAGAGTAAGATTAATAGTCACAAGGTTCAAAACACTAGTAACAACTGCAAGTACCACCTGAATTAAGGCTCTGGGGAAAAACTTCCCAAAATAAAACAATTTCAAATGAAATATACGATGCTGACCATACTGATGCCCAGTTAAAACTGCAATTTCTGTCTCCTACAGTGGTAATAAACTGCGATTAGTAAGAGCTTGTTTCATGTCATGAAATAGGGAGCTCAGGTAAAGCACTCCATTTAATTTTTCCATTTACTTATTTTCATTATCAATGTCCAAGCTATACTTCAATCTCAGATACCCAAAGATCCTCAGAGAATTCTTTTGTTTAACTAATGCTTCTGAAACTATTATTAGACACTTAAATGCCTAAGATTCTCATACGCATACAGTGAGCCCTTAAGGGGTATCATACGGTTTAACTTCTTACTTATACACGAAAGATACACACAAAAGATGGGTACGTGTCGTGGTTTAACCCCAGCTGGCAACTAAGTACCACTCAGCCACTTGCTCACTCCCTCCCAGTGGGATGGGGGAGAGAATCACAAAAGTAAAAGTGAGAAAACTCGTGAGTTGAGATACAGACAGTGTAATAGGTAAAGCAAAAGCCAGGCACACAAGCAAAGCAAAACAAGGAATTCATTCACTACCCATCGGCAGGCAAGCATCCAGCCAGCTCCAGGAAAGCAGGGCCTCATCACGCATAATGGTTACTTGGGAAGACCAATGCCATCGTTCCAAATGTCCCCTCTTCCTCCTCCCTCCCCCATCTTTTTATTGCCAAGCATGATGTCATGTAGTATGGAATAGCCCTTTGGTCAGTTGGGGTCAGCTGTCCCACCTGTCCCCTCTCCCCCTTGTTCACCCCCAGCCCACTCACTGGTGGGGCAGTATGAGGAGCTGCAAAGCCCTTGACTTAGTGTAAGTGCTGCTTGTCAACAACTAAAACATCAGTGTTTTATCAACATTCTTCTCATTCTGTATCCAAAGCACAGTATTATACCAGCTACTAGGAAGAAAAGTAACACCACCCCAGGCAAAACTAGGACAATATGGTATCAATGTGGAAGACACAGACCACTGAAGGATCAAGTAGCAAGAGCAGGGATCCACAAGCAAGCATTCAGCAGAGCTAGTCAGTGCCTGTACTACCCTGACATACTCCTGCTGGACCCAAACTGACCCACACAGAAGGTGACTGCAGCTGACTTAATTTACAAAGCAAACAATCCACTCACTCAAATGATAGCAGGGATCCCTTATCCTGACAGAGCTCCTTGAGCCTCACAGTCTTACTTGGCTAAGTCTCAGAACGTACTCTTGATTCTCATGATTACCAATGCTGGCAGGGAAGGCTTTCAGCATTTCTGTACAAGCATATATACTTTCCCCATATAATGCTCATTTTCCTTTTAAAGTAGCTGCTTTGGAAAATATAACAAACAACACTTTTTTCCTATATTAATAATAATATAGATACACTTATCTAGGTGATGTTAGTGACTTTCATTGACAGTCTAGCTTCCAAATGTCATGCATTTTGGATGACATTTTTGCAATCCTGTCACACATCCCTGCACTTGAGCTGAATTCTCATGAACTGAACTGAACCCAACCCTAGGAAAGGCTGCAGACAGTTTAATCTTGCACCAAATGCAGCCAAGTCTGGCTTTGGTTAAGGAAGTAGTCCTTTATAAGCTGTTCCAGGGCCACCCTTTCAGGATCAGAACAGGAAGAGCAAGTGGGAAGAAGAAATGATGGTGAAGCAAAATGATGGATAAATCAACTGTGAATACAGAGGCCAAATATCAGTTTTGATCTTTCCTAGCCAACTGGAGCAGGCCTGTCCCACCAGGCTCATGGAAAAAATGACCAGGCAGCCTCAGCAACAAAGGAGCACGCAGACTCCCTGCCTGCCTGCCCACACCACCTCTGGTTAAACAGTGACACTCAACAGCAGCTTCGTACTTTTCTTGCCACCCTCAGAGAGTCCTCTTCCAGCTACCACATTTTGTCCAAGTCCATATGCTTTTCTCCACGTTTACTTTGGGTACAGAATTTTTCCAATTATATTCTTTAGTACACAGGTAATGCATGAAATAATTTTGCACACGTTGCAAACAGTAGGACAGAGAACTTGGCAGTTAGGGAAGAGCACTATACTAATGAACAAGAATAGACACTTAAACCTCTTCTTCAAATAGAAAAGTAATTTACAATTGCCACATATAATAAACATAACTTTTCTACCACCATATCTCCGGAAATACACATGTTAAATACAAAGACTATCGTTATTCTTTAAACTGCATACCTGTGTAGTATAAGACACCTGCAATTTATTAATTTAATATGAATTCTGGTAAAACACAATAGCACCACTGAAATATTTTACTGTTACTGATCTTATCCTTGTCATCCAGGAGGCACCGCTGCCTTTCAGGGGTCTGTCACCCTGCCTTCCTGCAGTCCCTGGCAGCTGTAAGAGCCACACAGCTGTAGCTTGGAGGCTTGCACTGGGACACTGCTGGACTCTCCCTGCTCTAGAATGCTTTTGTCTCTCTGACAAAGAAAAATGTTCCACTGCGATTCACTTGTAGATCAGTAAGTATTCCTAACATACCATGCACCAGTCAAACAGCCTTTACACATGAATGTCTCCATTCAGGGACAGAAATCTTCCATTCATAATTTATAAACACACAATATACTACAAATTCCTAGACATACACGTATTAAACCAAAAAACAGATCTCAAACACCAGTATATTGTAAAATATATTATAAAAGATCACAGGCTAAACCACATTTGAATTCTTGAAGCTAAGGTATACATTCTTAAAATCTCTTCTATGTTTGGAAGGTCTTTTTTTAATATCTAAGTTGTTCAAAGACTGAAGTATCTATGGCAATGAAATCCTAGGCAAGATGACAGGCAACCAGATGTAAAACACAAAGAAAAGAGCTCTTTAAAAGAATCTGAATGTGAATACCTGAACTATTAATCAATCACCTACTGCAAGACATCAGATTTCACTTTTCTAAAGGCTTTTACTTTCAGTAAGCTAGTCTATTACTCAGTGTTAAGGAAAACACCCCATCATCCCTTCCCCTTAAAAATTTGACAAAGATTTCCAAGTTTCTCATGCCTAGAATCTAAATATTGATAGTTAGAAATTGTTGGTAAACATATGTTACTTAGACTTCCTCATTCTTGATTATACACTTCTGATGGTGATAGAGCAGAAAGCCCACAACATAGTGTTGTTCATGCTGAGGAGAATTTGCCAAAAAAGTCTTTCCTGGCATAATTTGGCAGCTATTCCTGTGTCAGATGAAACTCTTCCAAATACTTTTGATACAAAGTCAAATAAATCAGTACTTTAAGACCAGCCATATTTCTTAGAGCCCTGTATGCCATCAACAATACTGTGGCATTGAATAGGTGGCAAGCCATAGCTCAGCTATTTCTCTATTTCCTTTTCAACACTGACGCACACTGCTATGTCTGTGAGGACAGGCAAAGATAAATTAGCATCATTATTTCTTCTGGGCAACACAGTCTGCTTATCTTCTTCAAAGCAAGCTCTCAGTTCAAATGATATGCAAAGACGACTGTGCTGTTTCACTTGACAAATTCATTGGTCATAATGTTAAAGATACACGAGGGGGAAAAGGCAGCATATCTTTTTACACTTCCCATCACCTTATCTGACATATCCCTGTTTAATCATGATACTTGGCTTACCAGTAATATTTTCGAGAGTCCTTATGCCCTCCCTCCCCCACTTTCCATTTCTGCAAGAAGAAAATACAGATAAGGTACAGAAAAGCAGCATGAAGCACATTTTGTAAGCCAGACTGAAATACAGCATCAGTGGAATTTAGGGGTTTGCTTCACCATATACCTAGGGTACTAGTTGTTAATACACTGGGAGGCAGGGGGAAGGGGAGGAAGAATCACCAGTAGCAATCTGCTTGACCTTAACCCATTTTTATGTCCTGTCCCAACATTTCTTTAGGACAGATGATGGGCTTGTATTTAAATCACAGGGTTTCGGGCTTTCAAGAAAACAAAGTCCCTTGGGCAGTTATCCTAGACACTCAACAACAATTCTTAATTCCAGAAATTGCTTTTCATTTAGGTTTTGGTTTTTTTTTTAAATATTATTCCTCTTTCCTTTACACCTCAACCTTTTCACAGTGTTAACAAAATCCGTGACAAGAATCTCTATACACCACACAGAACAGCCTTATCAATTCATAAAGCTCCAGAACAGGAACACATTTGTGACATATATATATATATATATATATATACACTGAACTACCAAAAATCCTAAAAGAAAAAAAAAAATATATACAGTATCTTCTAAAATGTTTTCAAAAAGTCAGATTTATACTGAAATACATTAAGATAAATTTGTTAGCATATACATTTGTTAACATTTGTAGCAAGATTCAAATGAAACAGCTATCAATAATGCAATCTAAAGCATTAGATCTATTTTGAGCAATGTGCAAGGCCAGTTAAAAAAACTTTCAGAGCTAAACATTTTATTTTTGGTATTTCTAATTTTGGCATGCTAGACATTAAAAATTCCTCCTCACTGGTTAGTTTAATTATGAAAGCAGGAGCTAAACCATAAGCACAGTGAATGAGACACTACCAGACACGCCTCTGGTACAAATGTCTCACATACAGCTCTACCAGCACATCCTGAGTACCATGAACATCCCAGGAATCCGAACAGAGCAGAAATCAAACGCAACCCATATTACGCTGGTCTTTATTCCAGCTGTAGCCTTTCCAACAGACTGATCGGTGCCAAAACACTTTTGAGACTGCACTGACACACTCATACCTATACTGACACATGCTTTAACCTATTCTGAGTTTTAAGTAAAGTAGAAAAATAATTTAACCAACTTACGCTATACAACTACCTACGATGAAGGTGGTTGCTCTAATAGGTACATATTAGAGGCAGTTGTTAGAAATGTAACAATGGAATGATAAATTGAAATACTTGTAAGGTAAGTCTGGCCTGACCTGTAACATGTATTCTTCCTCCAAACAGAAACCTCCTGGGATGACAAAGTCTGAGTTTATACACTCCAAATGGTTGTAAATTTCCCTTAAATGCAGAGACACTGAACTCAGATATAGGGGGGCAAGGGGGGCGACACGGACAACACACAAACCCCATAAAGGGGTTTCAAAACTAGTATTTTGTTGCAAATTCTAGAGACTGCTTTCTTTTCAGCTATGCTGATGTTTCAGTACAAAGTCTTTCATTCTCAAAATGGTACTGAAATATGACCCCATGTTTTCATATGGAAAACACACCCATTATGGTTTTTAATCTGTTCCCACCCAGAAACTAATAAATAAATAAATAAATAAATAAATTGCAAGAAAAATGACATTTTGTATCAAATTTAGTAACCTAGAAAGAACGTGAGAAGTCTCTCTCTTTAAAGCAACAAAAGAAAGCTAAATGCTTGGAACAAAGTCTGTTGCTGTGAATTAGTACACATCTTTCATGTGTAAATTCTCTTAAGTATTTCATTAAACACAGGATTCAGGGCTGCAGACTACCACATGGGAATTCAAGCTGTAGTGGTAACTTTTAAGACATTTTTATCTTTAGCTTGAGATGTCCTGAAAACATAACACCGTCTAATTAAAATAAATTCATGTATTACAATACAGAGTAAACCCATGAATGTTCAGGCTTATCCAATTATGAAATGTTAGTATTCAGGAATCACTGGTCTTCCAACAGCTTCTTAGAATCTCATATTTACTGCTGCAGTCACATTTTCAACAACAATCATGACAGCTAAATGTGACTAAAGGAATCGTTTCTACATTTCACCTATGTTCCCTTTTGTAAAATGTTTGCATGAATTCTTTTATTTTCAAAATAACAAAGTGCAAAGGCACAGTTTTTTTGACATTGTCTTTTTCTACACACACACACACACACAACCCCTAAGGTGGAATCATCTAATAACTATTAATTTAGAACTCTGTATAAAACTATCATCTAGAGAAATATTTTTTAATGTAAGATGCCCAAAAATTCAGCTGACCTAAGTTTTGAATTTCTAGTCCAACTGAGGAAATGCAACATTGAAAGTTTAAAAGGACCTATATACTCAGTTTGTACTTTCAGTAATTCTCAACAGCTGCTAAAACATGAATGAGCAGTAAAAGCTCACAATTACTTCCAGCTGCTTACAAGTATATGAGCAACCCATAGCTCTGTTGGATGTAGGATCACATGTATGTCTCGTGCATTTTACCCGTATTCTAATACAAATGTTACTGTTAAAAAAACTGAAGTTAACTCTTCCATAAACACTATGGATCTCTCTCTTGTTCTGGAACTCTCAGAGCCGATGAAGTCCAGAAGGAAGCGGTGGTAGTATTCCAACTGGCTAGTCTCCTCTCTTGTACCTCTGGCTAAAACCTGCTTTCACACAGCTTAAAAGTACAGAAAAGTGAAAAAACTAATTGTTTGCACCCTCTTTAGGAGACAAATACGTCAATCACGTGGCCTTCTGTGTGAAGGCTCAAGCTGCTCAAGGCAGTGTGTTGCTAGGGAGAAGGCTTTCTTTGCTATTTATTGAGCTTTCTTTTCAGCTTTTACAGTGCTTATTTTCCAGAAGCAGGAGGGAGAACTGGTTGTTGCCTGGCGAGGCTTGCACAAAGGGCCTTTGAGGAGCACCTCTTCCCCAGGGAACTGCAAGGCTGGTCCCATCTGACCAGCTAACCACATTGGCTGATTCACAGACAGAGCTGTAACCTGTGGCTACCTGGCGGGCAAGCGACCCTTCCTGCCCCAAGACTGAGAGGCGAGCAAGTCTCTCTGTTGAAGGCCCCCAGCCGTGTGTGTGTGTGCGCGTACTGGCAGGTGTCTGTCAGGTAAGAGCATCAGATGCTAAAGCACTCTCGTCTGATGATGAACTAACCGGCCCCAACTCCAGCTGTCCCTGAACATTTATTCATGCTGTCATGAAAGTTTCTTTTACCAGTTTGTATCATTATTTTCTTTATACATAAATTTAGCACACAAAATATTTTTTAAAGCCTTATAAGGCAAAGTCTTAATTTTATTTTCACTCTAATTATTAAATTGTTCTTATCTCAACCTACAAGTCTCCACCTTTACCCCTCCAATTCTCTCCCTGATTCCCTGGGTGGGGGAAAGAGGGGGTTGGGGGAGGAGAGGGCAGGGGGGTTGGGGTGTTGCGAGTGGCTGTGTCTTGTTTGGCTGCCAGTTAAGTTAAACTATCACAATCATCCAGATTAATTCAAACATATGCAAGACATTTTAATTA
Organism: Antrostomus carolinensis; assembly: GCF_000700745.2. Taxonomy (NCBI): domain Eukaryota; kingdom Metazoa; phylum Chordata; class Aves; order Caprimulgiformes; family Caprimulgidae; genus Antrostomus; species Antrostomus carolinensis. The sequence continues at coordinate 47,649 of NW_010335278.1, forward strand.
TTCATTATAATTCTTGGAAAAGAAATGGAACTTGAAGCTGGAGTGAGACCTACTGGTTGTGTTAAAGAAAACTGAACCAGCTTCTTGTTTCAAGATATCCACCTCTTTGGCTTTGGGAATTTATCACACACTTTATTTAACATCCAGGTATTGACAGGGAAGAACCACCTATTTTTCATAATGCTGAAACACAAGAGAAGTTTCTTATGATATTCAACTTTGCATATGAAATTTTATTCTGCTGCTTGTTTTAAGGGCAGATTATAAATCCTTAATATTAAAATTAGGAGACATTAACAGTAACAATAATTTGGTTTTGAAGGTATTACTAGCACTTTAAAAAAAACCACCTTACATTCTGAAAAAAGGATAGTCAATTGCAATAAAAATACCTTTCCATTACTTACCAATTTGCACAAGAAATATGCATTTCAGCAATTTATATACATAACACAATTAGTGAAACTTTCCTAAAATTGTTGTTAATTAAAAACAAACAAACAAAAACCCCCAAACACCCACAAACCACAACAAAGCAACAGTTTCCATTAAAAAAAAAAAAAATGTTTCTGGAGTCTGTAAAACTTACTGGTTAACCTACTGGAAAGTCCCCACAGAAATTACTGACCACAATTTTTTCACCTCTTCTTTCCTAAAATGCTACCTTATCAGAATCAACTAATTATGTTTTCTATATAATAATTAAATGAACCTACATGATAAAACAATTAAGTTTTTCAAGTCTAATTTTCTGTCCTAGAATGAGAGAAGTATCAGGCAGGCCTATCTTAAATAATTAATTTCGCCATCCTTCCCTGCTGCTCTACACACTAATTTAAAAATCTGCTTCCTCAGCAGAAATATAGACACTACACTTAAGTAACCATTTAGCAGGGCTCACAGTACAGATTTGATCAAATTTCACTGCAAGTTAAAGGCTATACTGGGACAGAAATAATCAAGACCTCTGTGCTTCTTATTTGTTGCTGATCTTCGCATATTTTATAGTGTAGCATCTGAACAGCTTGCTGCAGACTCTGAATCAGATATGACACCAAAACTTCATTTATCCGTTTTCCTTTCTCATTTCTCAGGCAGCCGAGTACCTGAACTGCAACAGAAACAGACCACAGCCACCAAGCCAGTCTGGATCAGTGCTGTCATGTCATGCTCAGGAAACTGTTCTTGATAGGATAATCCTACAATATTTCTATGTAGGATCTCCCTTGTAGCCTTCCAACTAACCTCAAATGCCAAACGCATATTGAATCAACTTTGTGGAGAACAAGCAATGCTAATATTATAAAACGAAATCCACCCTAATCACACCAAACTGTTCAAGCAGTAACTTACTTTCTTCCTACACATTCACTACCAGTGCCTCGCCCATCGCTCTCAGTCCATATTGTATTGTCAACTGCCTGCTGATATGCACGTTGCGCTTGCTTTCAGAATGACCCTTGAGTCCTTGTTCTACAAATAAAACTCTCCCATTTTCCCATTTCTAGATTTCATCCTTGATTTTTTTCACATCTTTCTGTATAATTCTGTTTAAATATTCTTCAGACACTCTGGTTCTCTAAATACTTATTGCTCTAATCCAGTCATTAAGAGAAACTCTTTCCATTTAGATATTTAAAATATGTACCATTAAACTATCTTTCAGAGACCGTAGAATTATAGTTTCATATTCCAGTAGACAAGGTGCACATCCATAAGCAAAAGCAGCTTAAAATACATTTCCTACAACAGGATAAATCATCTTAGTCCCTCTTAAACTCCTGAACTCCAGAGTCTCATGAATATTTCAAAATAATACCTAAATTCACATAATCTCTAATTTTATGGATTACATACTTATATATAGGATTTTACATTAAAAACCTCCTGTGTAAAAATTATATGTAGAAATAATAATAAAAAAAACCCAAACCACAAATAAACCAGAAAAAGCTTTCAGTTACAAGATGTGGCTGAAAAATTAAGAAGAAAATGTAAAAAGGAATGCAAATTTTGGACACTGAGAGTAACTGAAGAATATTGATTTACTCATCATCAAGGGGAAGAGACAAATTAAATCCTTTTCTTTAAGTCAAGAGAAATACAGACAACAAAGGTCCAAAAGGCCTGAAAACTGGGACAATTCTGAAGTCATTCAAATAAACGGAAAAATGAATGGAATTTTGTTTTTGGAATGTGTAAATATAAACTGCTGTGCATCTGCACATATTTGAGTTTAGAAAGCCGAGACCTTAAAAAACAGAGAATGGAACAGGAGTCAATCACATGGAAAATTTACTGAGAATAATTTCAGAGGAAACATGTTCAGACAAGTTTACCTAGAATATACAACAGCTGATGCTAGAACGTAAAAAATTAAAATGCTATCTTAAGACTTTTTCCCAGGCTACAAATTAGTTCTGGATGATTAGGCTGAGGTTTTACACTGCTGTCAGAGGAGTCAAAAATTATTTTGGAAGATGTAAAAAGCATTTCAGCTGGCACTCTTGTGGTACTTTAAGACAATTTAACTGGTGGTGGTCACAATCCTACTCTTTCCTCACTGCTGCTCTCCTGTATCCATCACTGAGCCTTGTCAATCTGCTACTCTGTAAAGACAATCTTCTTTTTTTTTTTTTTTTTTTTTTTAAATCTGAAGAATTTTCTGCCAGATTACAAAAGAAAGAGCTCACTGCAGGTTCAAACGTGTACCAGCATAAGGGAGGAGAGACTGAGGGGAGTTGAGACCTCCCCTGTGCAGAGCTGTCAATTGACTCAGCTGCATGTGGAATTAAGTCTTAGTCTTCTTCAAATACTGAAGCCCAGCAATCTAACTTCCAAAGCAGAAGCACAGATTTTTCTTTTCTAACTGGAATCCACCACCTGACAACCAACAGAATTGTTTTCATATTAAAATATTTAATTTAATTTTTCTTATTTGTCTTTCTCCTACAATATTACTTTTTGTTTTACTCAGTTTCTTTCTATTTCTCTTTACTTACAATCATTCCCCTTTATGATTTTTTTCTCTCTTAATGCTGACCTTCAGTGCAGGAACACCATTATAGCTTTCTTGACCAACTGTACTAACCACGCTCCTCTAGGGGTTAGCCTACTTCACATAGTTTAAGGTTTCTCCATTTGTAGATTTGCTTATCAGAAGCAAAGGCTACAGTCTCAACAATTTACTCACTACTATAAATATCTATACGCATTAATGTTTTCCAGAGACCCTTGAGCTGCTTTGGTACTTGCACTCCATGTTCTAAAAACACTGAAAAAACCAAATTTTAAATATCTTCTGAAACATCATCATCCTAAAGCAGTAATTTTTACACCTTAGACCACCAACTTTGAATTCATATTAGTTAAACAGTATATCCAACACTTACAAAGCTCCCTTTCACTCAACTGAAAATAATGCATGATTTGATGGACCCTACAAAAATCAATTTCCCTATTAATATTTTTTCATTTTTCTGTATAATTTTCTTCTATAAAACTATACTAAGCTAGCAATGTTGACATTCTTTAGCCAAGAATTGTATGACTTAGGATGACACAGTTTATTTTCATGTATCTGCATGCTATGTTAATTTTAGCATAACAGTATATAAATGCTATTCTGATCTGGAGTTCAGATAGCAGAAATACACATGTACTGCTTCTGCTCCCAAAAGCCTACAAGTCAGTGACTAAGTGAATTACAGAGAGAAACAAATGATTGGAATCTAAAGATCAGAGGCCAAGGTAACAATGCCCCAGCAGAAGCAAAATTAAATAGAGAATGGATAAAAATAAGATAATTTATCAGAAAAGGGGGAGTGCCTTGAGAGCAGCAGCTGCTACCCCTACTGGTTCAGTAGAATGCACATTTCTTTGATTCTCTGGATTCCTGGACCAGCAGGAGCCAAGAAGCCCAGAAATATAACAAATTAAACACAGAGAACAAGTACTTTGCATAGCTTCCCACTTCCTCACTATGGTATTCCCAACTTTTCTGCATCTGTGCCTCTGACACTTCCTCTGCACGCTCTGGTGCTTGTGAGCCATTCAGCAAGCTGATTTACCTCTCAAAAATAATTAGAAAATTTTGTGGGTTACTTTTCTACCATTTAGCAAATAAAATCAGATCATGGAGAGGCCTGACAAGTGCTACTGTATTATATCCATCCACAACATAAGTAGTCTGCAGTTGGATTCAGCAGTGAAGCAGAAAGTGAACTTTTGCTTCCAACTGTTAAACAGGCTCACGACATCTCATGAAAATATACCGTGGTTGAAACCAGATTCAGATCTCAGCAGGTCCAACTCAGTTTTACCCAAGACAACATGATAGATAACTGGACTCCTATCCAGATTTTTTTAATATGTTATAATTCTAGATGATAAAAACATAAGTTTTCTTTGCACTACTCATGAGGTAAAAGACAGAATATCCATCTTCTATCAGGTAACATGTCTGATGCATTTCTTCATTCAGTTCGGAGAAGGATGTTTCTGATGTGACTGATCAATAATTTCCAGGTTATGAAAACCTCTCATAAAAAAATTAAGTGAAATATCAGGTAGCGATTCCACTTCCCCCCTCACTTTCCTCCCAGGTATTGCAAAACTAAGATCATACTAGGTAGCCCAGATTCAGTTATAAGTAAGCATCAGACATGCCTATTCCAACATCTGACCTGGCAGAAAAAAACGGTTTAAGCTGTTCCTTTCTTCCCACTGTCACTTATTTCCACCTCAGCTGTGCAAGTCAAGCCAAGGGGAGGAGAGGAAGAGGGCACAGCACTTGAACTAAGATAGATCTCAATTCAGCCCCTCAATCTAAGGAACCAAAACTCTGAAATGCAGAAAAAAAGTCACAAAATATGAAATTTGAAAACTGTAATACCAGTAAGCCCATTTTTTTTTTTTTTTTTTTTTTTAAACTGCCTGGTTTCTGTAAATAGCATCAATCTGCAGAACTGCTATAACCTACTGGTACCATGGATCCTATGGATTTAAGTTATGCACTCAGTTCAGTCCAGTATCCCCAACAGCTCTCTATGGCACTGCTTTTTCTGTATTTTTTTTTTAATGCTTCTCATGTCCCCTAATCACTGAGTATCCCTCTTATAATGGAGAATGTAGAAGTATTCATAGTTTCATTTTCGCAGCCACTTCATAAACACTCAGATCATACCTTTAAATTTTGCTGTCACCTTCTACTAACTCATCTAAGAAAGTATGGAGGTGGGGAGTCTGATGAAATAAAGTCGCTGGTAATTTTAAGCACACACACTCTGGAGCACAAATAATTAATATGAGGAACCAATACTCAAAGTAACTTTAAATGAACAGCTAAAATTCTGAGTATTAGTAGATAGTAAATGCTGCTCGTCTTCATTTCTTTGGAGATTGTTCTTAAGTTTCCCAGAGACAGTACCCTGAGGCTACCAAACAGGGTCTCAGCTGCATCATTAGTAACAGTTCAGGAATCTGTTAGAACTTAGCAGCTGTTCAACTATTGAATCATCAGCACAAGTTTACTATTTTCCTTTGCTAATTTACAGGATTCCTGCTAGTGATGTAAGATTATATCAAGGGAGTTCTAAGCATATTTTTACTGCTTTAAACAAAAGTCTAAATTACTGCCATTACAGCAGTACTGCTCTCTTGTTAATTAGTTCCTCCACCATATCCTAATAGTTATGATGAGTAAAGATTTGAGATACGTACTAAAAAGGATCACAAGGAAACATTTAAGCCTTAAGCTATACACCCAATATAAATTATTTTGAGGAAAAATACTGCATACTATTCCAAGTACAAATATATATATATTTAAATCTAGCATCCAAGTATTCCAGCAGTATAAGCTTCCCTATTTCTTTCTGTAAGTTATCAAATCTAAGTGGCTACGAGAACATTAATACATGCTTCCAAACAAGCAGTGCAAAACACTGGTCATCAGTTCTTACTACTACAGCTGACTTCTTGGGCACAACTGAAGGTTAAACAAGCATAAGTGATGTTCATCACTTGAGGCATTTGTGAAAGCACCAAGTCCATCTTCTCACGTTTCAATAGCATTGGTGCTGACAAAGAAGTCGGCAGGTCAAAACCCAACTCCCTTCAGAGAGAAGGCAGGACCGAGCAGGGAAAACATTCACATGTGACCCGAAAAAAAAACAGTTCCAAGGGCCATAGCACCTTATTTGTTTTCAAAAGAAATCTTCAATGCCCTCCTCCCCTTTCAGAAGCAGATTTGACAAGTGTTGTAATAAATATTACATGCACAGAGGAAAGCTGAAATCAATAGCAGGTTAATGTTTATTGAAACAATACAGAGAACCATTTTTAATAGCATCACTTGAAAATAGATCTAATCTAGCAAAGGAAATTCAATTTATGTTTAGAGCAATCAGATTTTGTTTTTTACTCCAGGGATTTGTTGCAAACTCAGTCTCTCAAAATATGCTTACTGTACTGTATTTAGCAGAAACAGTTTAGCCTTAATAAGCTGATAGTCTGCACGGGAGCATGGATCAACTTATTCTCATTAAGAATGTAAGCAGCTTTCTAACAGCCTTCTTTGCTGTTCAGCCTATGCCAGAGAAAGCAGGGAATCTCTCCTCTAAAACCCGTAATTTATGAGTTTATTCAAACCCGCCAAATTGCTTTAAGTAAACGTCTCTTATATTTGAAAATTCCCATGGCAACTCATTTAGTTTGGCAGGAAGGCAGACCCAAATTCAATCCTTTTATCCTCCAGCTAAACCATTACAATGGTAATTCTGCTCTGACACTCTGAAGAGACTGCTAATTACTGCACGAGGGTCCCTAGACAGATTTCCCATTCAGATTAAAATGGCTGTGCAGGGCAGAGAACAGTAGCAACACCTTTGTGTACAGGAAGGGATGTACTCTCCCATTATGGCTTTTTACAAGAGAAGCTCCATGACTGCAAAGACAAAGAACCTTCTACCGGAGAAGTTGTGCAGAACAAACATTAAGGAAGGAAAAAAACCAAGGAGCATGACAGCAAAGTAGACAACAAACCCTCCTCACCTTAAGCGTTTTGACTACTGAAGATACTTACTCACCCCTCAGATGTAACTAATTCATCTTCTGTTACTGCTATTATATACTGCATGTAATAGTCTAAACTACAGATCAAGGAACTACATAAAGCATTACTGAATATTATGTGTTATGTCATTATACTGAATGTGTAAGTGCCCACTGCCTCACTGTCACCAGAATGTCTCAATTTTTAAAAAGCCACCCAGGTCCTTTTACAGTGTTATTTATTTTAAGAAGGGTGTGTGGGTTTTTTTTTCCTTTGTCATTTTTAATCAAGAAAACGTGAAGGAAACTAATGACTGCTCCCTTGCTCTTCTGCCCCAGCTGTTCCCTCTTCCACTGAAATGTAAACAAGCAGCTCAATGTTGAACAGAATAAACATTTGCTGTCTCTGGACCAACATTTATTGTATGGGAAAAGCCTAAACTCTGGCTTAATTTTGTCTTCTAGAAAGAATGAAGATGGCAGTCCCACTGTCCTCCCATAAAATTTCTTAGTACTCTGAAGAAGTGGGAGGCAACTTATGCTTTTGAAAAAGTGAAAAAAGGGAAGGCATGGGTATTACAAATGTGTACAGCAACTGGACAATCAGACAAGAGAACATCCTCCCTAAGATGAATTAAACAAGACCAACATACTCCCTAGACTAGCAACTTCCAACTCATTTGAAGAAATGCCCTTCGAAAAAAATCTTAAGATACATTAGCATCTTTTGCAAGTGATCATAAAACCAAACACTAAATCTTTAAATAAAATTTGAGCTTGCTCTCCTATACCTACTACTTCTTCCTCCTTAATGTGGCAGGACTACCTACCCTACCCCAGTGGTTTAGCATGGCCACTGAAAAAAGGAGTTTCCCAAAAGAAAGCTAGGAGGAAAAAGCAAACGCACTAGATCATAGCGATTGCCAACACATTAACCCTTAAATATTTTTTCCAGTGGAGGCAATGATCACTTTTACCAAGAGTCCTGGACACAAGAAAATAGGTTTGTATGGTTTTATTTATTTTGATGGATTCCACATTGCTTTACAAGTAACCTACATCTCCTCAGTGTTATGGGAGTATCTCTTGAAAACCTGTTTTAACAATCTATCCTAGTTAGCTAATGATGGGCTGTATTAATGAATCTGGATTAGTTTTGATCAGCCTGTATTTCTGGTTCCACTAAATGTTGCAGCTCCATCCACTGAAAGAGTCAGAGAGCATAAGGAAATATATTTGTCTAAGTACTACTGCTAGGCCATTTTGGCACTGAATTTGAGGACTTCTATGGCATTTAACTTGGAGAACAACATCCGTGCCAGTGAGCTGCACCTGAATGCGTGTGGCTGGTTTGTACAAGGCTGCTCATCAGTGGAAAAAAGTCAAGAGGAGTGTGGTTAACCAAACATGCATTTGAAATAATCATAAACTACTTGGTATGGCCGTTGTCTGTAAAATTATCTCATAACCCTTTTCAGGAAGGTAAAAGCCAACCTCAAAATAGGTTTTATCTAAACAACGACTCGTTAATTTTTTCAGGAAAGCCTCTCTCCTTTTGGATAAGGATCAGGCTGAGACACATCATAAGGTTAGGGACACTGCATACTGACAGTGCTAGCTCCAATAGGCCCTTGCCTCCAAGTAACTGCTAAAGCTGGGAATGCTTTGGATACAAACTTGACCTCGGCTCTTCCTCAATACTAGATTTAATAACTGACCTATCCTGAATGACTTTTCTTCACTTCTTTTCACCTGTAAAACCATTATGATTAGATAAATTCTAATATAATTTTATAAAGATTCTACTTCCTTTCTTGTTTATAACCCACAGAAGAAACCCCTTTATTGATATGCCTTAGTTAAACCTTTGTGAACCCATCTATGAAACCGAATTCTTCACTTACACACAAAAAGGCTGAGGCTGTTGTCATGAAAGTATTGTTAAAACTCTTCTACACGCTTCAGAGATACACAAATACCAATACTCCTCCCATATTATCAAAAAATGCTCATGCCTACAGATTCTTTTGTTTGTTTGTTTGTTTTTTTAAACTACACAAAAATGCTCATGCCTACAGATTCTTTTTTTTTTTTGTTTGTTTGTTTGTTTTTTTAAACTACATCTCTTTATCAGCTTGGAGAAACAAAACAAGGATGCCACAGATATCAAGGATGCTCATAAATCACCCAATCACTTTATTTAAAACTTCTATGAAGAAATATTCATAATGAGGCATACTGATATGCCTTTCATATGATAGAGTACACCCAGCACAAACTGTTACCAGGATATTACATTGGTTGGTCAATCCAGAAACTAAATTAGTGCACAGTTAGGTGACCTCTCAGCTGTAGGGATTTTTTTTTATCCCTCTTCCTGAATGCTGAAGATCCACTAGATTCAAGTAATTTATTTCAATACAGTATTCTTGCCATTTTTTCCCCATTTATACTTGACTTTTTCATTTGTTTCACTTATGTGTTTATTAAGCTAAGCATTTAATTGACATTTCTCGAAAGCAAGTCAATCAGTGAGGAAAAAGAACAAACTGTTGAATAACACCTTCAGTCAGTTTTCTGCCACTGACCCTGACCTGAATAGCTTTTCTTTCTAGTCTTAGTTAACACACTTAAATAATTTTAAAATAATCTGTTTAACGTGAACAATATTTTAAATGGTCAGAATTAAAGTACTATTTTAATTTCATATGGCTCTGACTGGCTTCTCACTGAGGTGGTCAATCTGTCACACAAGCTCTCAGCATTTGCTCTGAAGTTTGACTGTCTCTTGCAATGCTCTTCATTAAAAATAGGGTTTCAGACTTTATATATACATATAAAATATATATACACACACACATATATAAATAAACACCTAGTTAAGCTTTGTTTACACAATGCTGGTTGTATTTATCATCACATTTCATTCAGACATTTTCAGCTGAAAAAAATGTGTCATCAGCTTCCAGAGGCCTTCATTTACTGCCATAAACAAAGAACATACTTTTAGAATTCAAAGTGTTTTGATATTTTCACATCAGAAAACATCGTTGCAGAAATACAAAATATTTTCATACTACAACTACTGTATTAGCCTTCCAATTCTCAGGAGGCACGAATACATCTATTGTCTTTCTTTAACAAAAGCATTGCAATTTTGGAACAATTAGCTGAAGAAGCATTCAGTTTACCTGTAAATGTGTAAGTTTAATAGGTATTAAGCACAAGAGAGATACCTGTAATATGCCCAGCATATCTGGGGCTATATGGCAATCAAGACAAACACCAGGAATAACGTCTCCGGAAAGCTTAAGAAAATGTAGGAGCACCAAATCAAAGCCATGTGAAATGATGTAGCGTCACTAAATATTTCACTGATGAGATGAAATCAATTAGATTTGATGCTTTCTGAGTCACTTCAGAAAAACACAGAACATAAGTCTAAAAGCTGTTTCAGACGCATGCCCAGGACAAGATGACAGCAAGGAAGGAAACAACAGGTGTTAGAGTTACACTTATCTAAAATGTAGCTGGGAAAAAACAGACCTTTAATGTAAAATACAGGACTAAGAACAACTATCCCTTTACTCATGAAACTAAAGTATAAGGATGAACTTTTGACCTTTTTCACAAACTACTTAGTTTTCATCATATTGCCATTTCTTTTAGAGCAAGAACACCTACAGTAAACATCACAACAATTTTTCTTCCTTTCTCCAGATGAAAACTTACCAGACCTAGTAAAGAACTAGATGTGCAAAAATAAGACACATTCTTACAAATTACACAAAATGGAAGCACAGACAACTTTTAAAATGTTAGAGACATCAAACAACAAATTTAATTTCAAAACGTATTGTCTGTTTTCCCCTTTCATGTAAAATGTCATAACAGCTAACATACCATGTTTTCTCAAAATATTATTTTAAATTCCATATTAGCTCAATTAGTAACATTTGAGAAAGTTAAACTTTCTAAACTTACTGCATTTTTGTTTTAAGAACAGATTTAGTTCTAAAATTCTATATGCAATGGCAAACAAGAAACCAAAAGACAATTTTATCATGAAATATTTCTAATGAAATAGTCACATTGTTAAAAACATCTTTTAAGCGAAAGCTGACTCATCTAAGAAAGCAGTCAGACCCATCTGGCCCAATTAGTGAAGCAGTCTACAATTTCTATCAACAGAAAAGCAAAAAAAAAAAAAAGTAACTGATATATTGCTCCCTCTGACCTCTGCAGGCAGTTCATTCAGTAGTTTATAAGGATGCAGGTGAAGTCAGGACTAGTACCAAAGAATAGGTACAAACAATCTAAAGAAATGTACTTGAATCTGAGATGTAAGGAGCATTTGAGATAACACCATACCGACTCATTAATTATGCTTGCCCAAATTACATTGATTTTTTTCTTAAGTGCCTGTTGGTGTCTTAGAAGTCTGTTACATATCTTCATATGCCTGTAAAACATTCAATGCATACCTATACTGTAGCATCAAACACTGCACATACTCCTCTACATACAGTGTAAGCACTACAACCAGAATAGATCAGTTCCTCTAAATAGGAACAACAGTGCAGAAGCCCATACAAGAAAGCAGCTCTGTTAAGTACTTCATATGAAATTTCTCTTTAGCACATCAGACACACACCATGTGAGACACCAACTATGCATATTAAATATAGTATGTTCCCATGTACTGCATACAAATTCTACACGAGTGAGTGCCACTTCCACCCTCCCTAAGAACAGCTTGACATCAAACTTCAACTACAGAAATATTGTTGTCTTCATTTAAACCAAATAAGAATAAGCACCTGGTGTTATTAATATTTTAGTAAGGACACAATTTGAATTTCATTTTGAAGTTTCTGATAATTTTCCAGGTTGAAGACTGTACTATACGCTAATATTCGTCAGCTTATGAACAGAAAGCTCCCTTTGTGTTACTGCAATGTTAAAACACAGATTACCACCCACACTTCCTCATGTTGCTTTGTCATTTTTAAGTATTTGTTAACAGTTAATCAGTTCACCTGGACATTGTCTGAAATCATTATATGGCTTCATATTTTGTATTGCAGTAAGTTTGTTCTTTTTTTCTTTGGTTACCTCATGAGCCACCAAACAACAACAAAACAACCTGGTTTTGCTTTAGTTTTGATGATGAAAGCAGATTATCCATTTACTAACAAGGCTCAGGTCACCTTTATTATCATCTGTGTCCCCAGTTTTAACCCTTCTGGAAGCTCTTATTTCAGCAGTCTAAGACTCACATGGATAACCTTCAGAAAAGTGTAACTGCAAAAAGAAACTGGTGTCTAAAAATATAATTAAGCATTCTAAATAAGAAAGATCTTAAAAGGTGGTATTCAACAGTTTTCTTTGCCCTTTTTAGTTTGAACCTATTTATACTCGCATACCTGGAAGTTTCTTGCTGCTTCTTCCAATACCTACTTACGAAGACTAGTTTTTGGAGGGTAGAAACATCTGCTAAAAAGAAAGCTTTGAAACAATTTTCTGATTCACAGGAGAGTACATTGGTCTAAATCTCCATTGCATTACAAAACACGTATTAAATTAACTGCAAACATGTACCATACCCTATAACAGCAGCAATCAGAGAAATGCCACTTACTCTATTCTCTAGCACAAACTTCATGTTGTATATTTTACAGTGCAGTACATTTGATCTCAAACTCTTGCCATACAAAGAAATTATACAGATTAATAAGAATTTTTAATCAACAGTTTTCTTACAGAGATATATTTAGTAGTACTGATATTGTTAGATAAATTAACCATCCCTCCACAGTTTAAAGACTCAGAATACAAAACCTAAAATCATTTCCTAGTAAGGTAATGGTTAAGTGGTCATTTCTGGGAAAAGTTCTCCATGGAATCATCATAGTAAAATCAACATTTGATAAAGATATTGGATCAAAAATTTGAATCTACTGACATTGATGTACACTATTTTGGAAATTCTGTGTTCCAATAGAGAAACTTTCTCCAGGAAGTTGTCTTTGGAAAATTATCAGTAAAGGAAAACTCGCTCATTTAACTTCCAGAAACAAAAGTTAAATAGCATAAGGATGAAGTATACTGATGTTCCTAATGAATTCTCTCTTCCAGAGAACGCTACTTTCTTGTAACGTTTTATTAATTATGTGATGCAGAAGAGACATATGGTCTTGGGAACTACAAACTCCAGAACACATTTAAAGCCATCTCTATTTTTTAAAACAGCCAGGAAAATCTTCAAAAGTATTAGAGTGATGTAATTCTTTTACGATCAAAAAGTCAAAATAATAAAACAAATGAATAGCATCTTTCAATCGTGGTATATTTTTCTTTCTGCAAGAAAGGTCACCTCCTTTCTGTGGCTAGTATGACAGAAACCAAAATCAGCTAAGCTACGCTGTAGCAAGAAATGTCATCTTTATACTTCATGCCCAAGTCATTCCCAAGAGCAAGAGATTCAGTATTAAAAAAATTTAATTAGACATAAACCTGATTGCCAATGGAGAAGAGTATGAGCAGCCACTGAGTGGCTTTTCTTTTTAGCTTCCAAAGGACTGTTCTGAAGTCAACAGGATAGTCAGGACAACTGGTATTGACTGATCATTTGCATATTTTGAAGGATCTTCCACTATATAATTATTCCTGACATGAAACCATCATTGCCACTCTATTACTGCCAGCATATATTGTCCAGGGAAAGCAGCTGGAGGACACCCATGACAGTCCCCAGTTCCAGGATCTGGAGGCACAGCCTATACAGATTTGCAATCTATAGACCTGTATCATTTGCTCTTGAGTGAGGTTCACCTATCAGAGGCAATAATTATCCTCTGCACAAAAAGGAAAGACAAAATAGCATCCCTTTACAAACACTGCAAACAGGATTTGCAACAGATGTGAAAACTTGGAAAGTTGACTACTCCTTCATAAATTACTCAAAATCTGGCATCGGAGGTCATCTAAGCACATGGGTGCCAAGAGACCTGAGTCTCAGAGTCAAACCAGCTGCTGGTATTACTGAAACAGTCCATTTATGTTCAATGGATGAAATCTACTCCGAGAAAGAGGTGGCATAACCTCTGAGAAGTCCAACCCTGCTCTGTGAATTCTGCACTTCCTGAAGAGGAAACTGATGTTATTTTTGTAAATTTCATCCTGAAATTTAGTGGCAGTAGAATGTTTAAAGCAAGATCAACCACATCCTTTGCAAAAAGCTAAGAGTCATCTTCTACAAGCTCATCACTCAGATAAGGAAAAAATGCAACGCTTTATCTTTGTTAGGAGACAGTGCTTCTCTGAGGATCTTTGGACTTGCGGATGGACAAAGGTCTGCACTGAACTGACAGTGTCTCTGGACCACTGTGAAGAAGTGAAAATGTATCTAAATACCAAATCTGACTTAAAATATGGTTCTTAACTCCTTCCCAAAGCAATGGGCTGACAGATGTGAGGATCTAGATAAGAATACTTTCACAGATTAAGTGTGGTTGCTAAAGCTGCAAGTCTTTTCAAGATCCATAAAACGTATTTGTCATTATGTGCCTGTACATGAAGCAGCAGAGGTGCTATTGGCACCAACAAAAGATGCAGTTGAAACCAGGAACCTGAAATCATAGTACATAAAACTGTTGAATGTGCACAGAATATAGAAGCAACCAAAGGTACCATTTGTACATCTCCTCACAGTTGAGTGCAAGGTCTGGATGTTAATTGTAGAGGCCTAAGTGACAGACTGGTTCATATACTACTTTATGAATTCTTTTATCAGAACATCTTTTGAAGGAGGTTGCAGGACTCATCAAGGATTCAGAAATACCAGTTACTATGGTTTTCTGAAAGTAATGCATTTGAGCCGAGGCAGTAGAACACAACGTATAGCAAAGATTTTGAAAGGTGGTGGAGGGTCTACAGGAGACCTAGGAAATTACTTCCACAAGCAAGTGTGGATAGATTTATGAAGCAAAGAACTGTGCTTGAGGAAGATGCTCATTACTGAGACAAGAGGCGATTTCACTCACATCAGATCCTTCAGGATTATAAGCGCTCTCCAAGCGGGATGATACTCTGGTTTTAAGACATTCTTCTCCTTTATGTAACTGTGCAGAACTGAAATCCACAAAAAAGGACAGGAAAGTCATGCTCTGGTTAGCATCCCTAAGATGCCACACTTCAGGTATGAAGAGAAAAAGAGGGCCCTGCACTGTAATACCAAGTACTTTTCACAGGAAAAGGAACTGAAACTTACAATGATCAGATTTTTTTATTCTTCTGCATCACCAAATACTAATACAAGTGTAGGAGTAGTCACCCGTATCAATCTCTCTTTTCAAAGAAACTCAATGGAAAAACCCTTTAAAGTTCAACCACGCTTTCTAGATGGTGCCATGGTTTGTCCCTCTTAACTGTGATTATGTGCCACACAGGACAGATGTTCTCTGACAGAAATGCAACACATCCATGTTCTTTTGAGGAAAAGAAACTTTTATCACCAGCAACACAAAAATGCTCCTGACAAAGTTAAGGAAGTGTAGCCATATGCCTGCGGTCGAGGCCAGAAAAAGAAGTGGTTTAATTGGTTAGATGTCTAAAGGATGCCCCGACAGTAAAGTGTGAAGGTACGTATACAGGAGCACTGAAAGAGTAATTTGAAAAAAAGAATTGTCCTTCCCAAAAATCCACAGGTAACCATTATTTTTATGCTTTTAAGTGTATTATTTAACTTGTCTGGATTGGTAATACATGATAATAATATTAATGTTTTAGAGCAATACAGATCTCTTTACTGTTTAATTTCTATACTTACAACTCTCAAACTAAGACTTATTTCTCAAATTACTTTTTTTAAAAAAATCATAAGTAACAGGCTGATCTTCTAAAGAACTTTAAAGACAAAACTTAATTATTCTACTTTTTACATAAGCTTCCCTTGAAATACAAGCTGTTTAGAGAAGTCACAAAGGAGCGATATTTACTGTTCTTACGCCAGTTAAGGTTCCCTGCTAGTAAACTGTTTTAATTAAACAGGATTCTACTTTGACACTTCTATGGAAGAAATTATTAAAGTAAGAATCAAAGCTTATAAAAAACCAAACTCATATCAGAATATCAAAAGGAGTAAGAGCTGGTTTCCCCCCTCACCCCGTGAGCTACAAGAGCCACCTCCATCAGAAAGAGTTCACTGAATCTAGTAGGAGAAGCAATGCCTTAAACCACAAGTGCTTTTCATTAAATGACATTTAATCACATATCTGTTTTCCATGGTTCCCTTCAAACTTAAAATTGGGCTGAAAGGGTATGTCCGATTCCCATTTGAAGGAAAGTGATTAAACAGATTAAAATGCAGCAAAAAATAAGTAAGATCAGCACCCAGAATATGTTGGGGATTATGTCTCAACTACATCATCACCAAAATTGTTTTAGCAGATATTTCTAAACTTTCTAAATAAATTTGAGACTTTTAGTAAAAAAAATTTCTGGATTTCAAACCTAAAACATTGATCATTACTGTCATACCCACACAACTGTGCATCTTGCTTTCAAATTCCTAAAAATAACCTAGACTGGGATTTTTAGAAGAGTTTGTATATCTCAGATGTACAAAGTACTATTAATTTTAATAGATCTAGTTACGGGACTCACTTAGGATCTTTTGAAAAAATTCCAGCTACAGTAAAGTAGTGAAAGAAAGTATTATTTAAGGATGATTAATATTTATATGTTGGGACTGCTACAAACAGATTACTTCTAACAGCTGCAAAATATATCGTAAGTAAAGCAAGGCATAATAAGAATAAACTGCACCATTTATCAGCTTTTCTGTCTTACATGCTTCACTTTATTTGCCAAGCACTGTGATAAGATTCACACAGGAATAAGAAATCACATTTTCTCAAATGGTACTGTTAGAGTCCCTTTAAGGCTGCCCATTTGAGCATGACTCCTAGGTTACTCTGCAAAACTGCTATTCTTCCCATTTACTTTCTAAGGAAGACAAGTCATAACATTTAATACCTGGTTTACTGAAGCCTTAAAGCACAAAGACTACATAGCTGGATATATATATTTATAATTTTGAAAGTTCCTCCATAAAAATATTTCAGTAATATGTAGAATTACATGAAGGCTTATGCAGCAAAATAATTTCCAAGATAACTTTAAATTAATTCTAAGCTGAAATCAGTGAAACTATTTCTTATTAGCACAACTTTCTATATGAACACCAAGAATCCTTCAGTTTCCCCCACAGTCTCCAGTCTTATAGGATAACAAACTTTGCTCATTCTTCTGTTTTCAGGACCCCCTCTAAAACTACAGATTGCTCCAAAAGAATTGGCATTCCAGTAATGACCTCTTTTTTTTTTTTTTTTAAGTAAATCCCTCGGAGTATTTTACAAATCAGTAAGGAGCTATCACCACATTTTACAGATGTGGAAGTTAACATTTATTGAAAGAGTATCTTTGCTAGCATAGGGGAAAACAAGTGTTTCTATGACCAGAGGAATTTAAAAAGTCGTATCTTTTAATGTGTATCTTTCTTGAATCTGATTGAACTTTGGATCTTCGAAAGTAATAAGACATCCCTGAAGCTTTTCTCACTGCTGAGTAGTAAAGCATCACTTTGCAGAGTTCTCCACCACCCAACTATGACACGAGCTCATGCTGCAAAGACCCCTAAAGGAGTCCAACCAACCACAGCCCAACCACCTTCTTTGGAAATCAATCGGTAATTTCAGGAATGACTACTGTAAGGTAAATACAGGCCTTGCTTTTGCAGGCTTAAGAAAAAACACTACAGCAATAGTCTCTCTGTTCCAAATGACATAAAATACCATTAACTGAAAAATCAGATTAGCACATTATTACCATACATGCTACAGTGGGTTAAAAATGTGGGAAAAAATCAGACATTCCTCTTAGCTCCCTTAGTCTTTCATAATTTATCTTCCAAGGCAAAACAAGTGGTTATACTCCCTAACAGCTTTCCTGCGTAATATGACATGAAGATTTTATTATTGAACATGTCTTGCTGATAGCACTGATTTTGATTATCGATTTTAACAACTAAGCAAGCAAGTTCTCATTTTAAAACTCTGAAACTTTTATTTAAGACTCTGGCAGCTATAGGTCTACTCATTGAAAACTAAAAGCTCAGACCAGCAGATATAGAAAAATAAGGCCATGGGCTGCCAAAAGGCTTAGCAAAGAGCTAGTATTGCCTCCTTGCATCACTGCAGCATTCAAGTGCCCGTGAGTACATACGACAAATCTCTACTCCTTCTTCTAGTTTCATTTCGCCTTTCCAGATGTATTATTTGCTTGCATTAGTACAACTATATCAGTATAGTTACCGTGGCTCCCAAGAAAGCCAGGGTAGTAGTCAAAGTTTAAATTTTCTTTTCAAACTAGAACAAATAACCTAGAAAGTGAAGAAATCCTGAAGAAGTGACCTCTAAGATGAGACCACAGTGGTGCATGCAACTACACCATGGAAAATCAGTATTCATCAAAATTACTACAAATGATCTTAAGACAGCCAACTCCATATGGTGGTTTTGGGGGTTTGTTTTTTTTAATCTCATGAAAAAAGATTTGCAATGTACAATTTTGGAGACTATAGAGTAGTTTCTACCAAAGGCTACGTTTGTTTATTTATAAACAAAGCAACTGAAATTCTTAGTATCTACAGCTTCGTTTAGTCAAAAAGAAAACCACACCTTCCAATCCATTTGTAAGAGGCTGCATTACCAAAGGACCGGATACAGCGTTAGGACTTTTTCCTAAGATTTGCTGGTGTTCAGATTTCCTTCTATCCAGTAATTCCAAATGATTTGGAAATTAAAATACACTTCACTTTCCAACACAAGTTGAATTTGATGAACATAACCTACTATGCACACAGATGTTGTGGAAATACTAAAAATTAGCTAATAATGGTAATTCTGAAGATGTAGAAGGCAGTTCTGTTTTCATTAAGTAATGCCTGTAAATAAAGTATGTTTGAAAACAAGGCAAACTTCTAAACTACTTAAAGTACGTAAGATATAAGTAAAAATAATTTAAAACCCATTCCATTTCCAGCAATATACACAAAAAAAATGTACTACTTGATGGAGTCTTAAATACTTCTCATTAACAACTGTGTTCCAAGCAATGCAACTTTCCAGTAACATCTCATCTAACCTTTCACCTTCCCAGACAGTTTACCAGTCTCTAGTTCAATTTAAAGTACATTACAAATGGCCCAGTCCAAAATGATGTCATTTCAAATAGTTAGCTCCAATCTCTTAGATCATGCTCACTTATGTTTCTCCTCATAACAGGGTCCAGACTATTCCCGCAACTTATGAAAAAAGATAAATCCTTAATATTAGTCCTCCACCAGAAGCTCAAGCATTTCTGTACTGTTTTAAAAAAGAAACGCTTAGGTTTTCTACTGAATAGTAGGTGAAAAACTACAGGCACTTTTCCAAAGGTTAGAATTTTCTGTGTTCTGATGTCAAAATAGCATAATGTAGAACAACCTGACGACTGTAAGACATCAGTCAGCATTAAACCACAGATGTTTGTATGACAAGCTTTATTTTTGTATAATTAGAAATCTAGATTTCAAAACTAACAGTGGCAATAAAGAATGCTTTAAATAGCTGGAAAAGGGAAATGTTTCCTGGTTACTTGACTGTTACTTGCACACAAAAACCTCTGCAATTGCTAAGATCCCTCCAGAAACCACTGCCAAGATTACTTGTACATAAAGTGATCTGACCTCCTTAATACAGTCTGGTTACTATTTAGTATAAAAATGCGTTAAAAGTGCAGAAAAACAAATTCCTATTCTTTAAACTATGTCTCCCATGGAATCACAATTCTACACTTAGCATTTCTTCCACTTAGGTATAAGGCTGTGATTTCAAAAAAGAAAACAAATCAACTAAAAACCAACTGTAAGTAGAAATAAAGGATACAGAAAATAACCCATGGGTAATCTGTTGCAGTTTTCTCGTCATCTTTATCAAGACAGATGGACAAGAAGAATCACAGCTTCATCACCTATTTCTTGCATAAGGAGAGAAGTACTTCAACAAGATTTTATATTAAGATCCCACCCTACATGTTCTGCTCCAGGGCCATCAATAGAAAAAGAACAAAGATATGGAAGAAAAAAACAAAATAAATAAAATAAAAAAATTATAGGAAGCACTGTAAAAATAGCCAAGAATAGAGGAAGCAAGTTTAAAAAAAAATAAGATGAAGCACGAAGAAAAGAGTTACAGATACCACAAAATGAATTACCAGAATAGGTCAATGCCATTTTTTCTTCCACAAATACGTCTACCAAAAACCGAATAGTTTAACTGCATTTCTGGAAGACAGACAAAGCTCATGTGGAACCTAATTAGAGAGCTCCTAATCAATGCAAAATCCTTCTTTGGAAGGGCATGTGCCTACACAGTTTCAGGCAACAGAGCTTCTTTGTTTCTCTTTGAGAAGAGACTATTTTATAAGTTTCCCCAGGTCAGAAATTACGATCTACCATTTCTCAAGCGATACATTCATAACATCTTAAATAAATGAACACAGAGGAGGGTGGTATACATCTCCGGTAAACATTTTGGAGAAGAAGGAATAGGGGAAAAGAGATCAGGAATTCAACAGCAACTGTATGTAGGCACAACTAACTGATTTCCCTGGGTTCTAGAACTCAAAGATGCCCGTAAGGAGATTCATCGCAACAGCTGGATTAAGACACTTAAGAAATAACTATTGGAGGAGCTTCTTTCTCTCACTGGTATAAGGAAAGCTGAGGGAGAACAAAAATCAGTATGAACTGCTATCTAAGTTATAAGCTCATAAAACTAGATGTATTTACATAACTATATCTGATTATGACTACATGTCCAGATTTGTAAAACAACCAACTGAAATATGTGAGGGCACAGACTATCATAAATTTGTATTTATCCTTTAATTATTTGCAAACTTTTTGAGAATGGGAAGTTGAAAACAAATTTCTAATCATAATATAAAAGAGCACATTTTATATCCCCTTTCAAAATTATTCTCATGAACAATATTCTGATGAGCATCAGTTTTCTCCTTAGTACTACAAAGATAATTTCAGGAGAGTTTAGGAATTTAACAGAGTTAAACAAGGTTTAATTCAATTAAGTTGCAAATCACTTAGGTGTCTTGTAGGAAATATGGGCTGAAAAAATCATTTCCATCAACAGAAATTAAGTGATAGTGAACCACTGGTCTGCAGAGTTTCCACCACAGTACACAACGATGGAGAGAGCTGCTTCACACCTGTAGCTGGCCTGAAATAATTCTGTTAATAGTCAGTACTAGTGCAAGCTCAAAGATTTAACACTACAGTAATATATCAAGTACATTATGTAAATACTTCCTATGTGAACTGGTGTAAGAGATTCTTGTCCTCATTTTTAAAACTCAGACTTGCATTAGAGTGCAAACTTTCAGCAGAATAAGACTGTTAAAATGCATACCAGAATTTACTTAAGGACCGCTCGACATAATTAATTCTTTATTCAGCTTGTGAATAAGCTACTGAAATTACCAGTGCCAGACACACTGGACAGTGGGAAACAGAAAAGGAAAACATACATACTAGTAGGCTTTCCTCTTCTGTTTTCCACTGTCATATTCTGCTACACTGAGTTTCTGATTATTTTGTTCTCACCTATCTGCAGGTGAACATATTCCCTTGCAGTTTTTACAAAAGTTTATTTAAGGGTGGTCTGCTCCAATCCCATTTTTCCCTGGCAGCGTGTTCTCGTTCCGTCACTTCTGCCAGTGCTAAAACAAAACTGACTCGGTAGCAAGTCAGCTAATCCAAGGTTAAGCTCTGCACCAAATGGACTCGCTACGCGGTCAGATGAAGGCCAGTACTTTCTGATGCAAATCAGGAAGCAGGAACAGCAAATCATGAAGGAATGGCAGGACTGCAGCAGTGCTTGGATCATACTGTCATGGAAACATTAAGTCTGCTTCACACTACTAAAAATAACACACTATCACCTCTCCTCCACATCAAAAAATTTACCACGTGTTATCTAGGAGTCACTCCCAAGAAGTCTGGAGTGACTTCACTACCCTACCTACTACAGAGGTTCACTTTGATCATTTACAGGACGTGCACTCTGAGACTTACAACTGAAGTGACAAAACAGATGTAATGCAGGAAGTTCCTAAAAAGCTTTTAAGGAGAGCAGTCTTTTTTCTGCTACTGTATAACTTATTCATTTCATAACTTTAATTGAACAAGCAGCAAACAATGGATTGCACAGCATGACCAACTTTTCAACAGGGAGACTTAGAAGGTGGCACTATATTCTCACTTGTGAAAGCAAAAATGTAAAACCAGCACACCATGCAGGAACGAATTAGAAAGAGCTATTCAGGGAATTCAAACTTGCACGCAGAATTCACTGCAACTTTTTAGATGGCTAAAACAAATGAAACCTTCTCCTAATATCCTTCAAATTTCAAGTTTTTGATAGTCTTAGCTAGAAGGCAACAATTTACGTACAGCATTACTGCAAACATCCACTCCTTTTTTTAACTAAAGCTAAAGCACAATTTAAAATTCTTCTGTATCAGGTTTTTGCTATGGAATCCACAGCACACAAAGTTCTCAAGGTAAAAATTAAGACATCCTTCAGTTTATTGAAGGAAGCTGAAAATAACCCACATGGAAATTAGAAATTTACTTCAATTAATAACAAAGCCCCACCTCATCATACTTGCTGAAGGCAGTCCTTTGGGAAATAAACACTTTTTACTTATCCAACTGAAAAATAAAACATTCTGCCAAGGCTACTGCCCCTTCATTATATTCCTGTTATATAAAGTGTTGTATATAGGAGTGACTAAAAATAGACATACCATCTCTAGTAGCAGGGAGTAAACAGAAAGAAGACAGTGAGTACTTACATACCAGGCATCACTATAGAGAACATTCCAATTTGTAAAAAACATGCACTATACAGCACATTAAACTGGATGAAACACTAGAATGTCATCTTCTGCTGCTGTTTTGATAAGGAGTACAGCAAGCATTTGGAAGAAGAAAAGTCCGTGAGTAAAATTCTTGCACATTAGCTGGACTACCGTGGAAAAGACTCACTTCTTTAGCAAAGCAAGCCAGTCAAGTGTAACCACAGAATGCTTGTACTGTGTTTTTCTAACATCTCTTCACAATTTAAAGCAACAGATACTGAAGAAGAGATTGTATCCCATTTAACACAGATATTTTTGTTTAACCACTGGATCACATACATTTGTTGTAGTTGTCTGCATTCTTCATACAAAGTTTTGCTGATGTTTTTGTTGGCATACTATGTTTCAAGACATGTGACATAATGGTGCTTACAGTGAATGGTTTGTTATTTGATTCTTTTATTCAATGATTTTTTTCTTTATAGCAAAAAGATGGCTAACATTATCTTCAAGGTGAAAATTGAATCCTACTTCCCCAGATTCCCTTCCACTATTTACTTTATTCTTAATTCCTCTGCATTTTACTATACAGATTATAATAATCCTTTGTTCTATAAACAGTGCATGTTATCTGTTATAATCTTTTATCATAAAAAAATAATTCTTAAGGGTTTTCCCAGTCCCATCTTTTGTCACAGATGATACTGAAGGCAGTCATCATCAGCACAGGTTTTCCCCATTTTCTCCATGATCTAGAATTCAGTTGCAACTTGGTGAGGCTGATTTTATTGCACTACAAGTAAAGCAAAATAAAAGACCTTATAGTGTTAAGTTGCTTATTTTCCTCTAAAAACAGACAGTATTTCTTATCATACTGCCCTGGTTAACACATCTTCTAAGCATTCTGTTTGCTGCTTCTACTTTTACTTTTCTAGTAGTGCCTTGCACTTAACCTTACCAGCCCTTGAGGCCAAAGTAAATTCACCCAATACTAAAACCTTAACTCAAGAAGATTCAATCAATCACTTTCAGCAACTGCCTCAGCCTCTTGGGCAATTTTCAGGTATTTCCACAGTTGTTCTCATTCTGATTTTTACTACTCTATTATTTGTTAACCATAGCTATTTTCTCTATGTTGTTTATGAAAATGTTTGGAGGCACGAGTGTATGCTTTACTTCCTTTATGTCACAGTTTCACCAATTGAGACTTAGCCTCCAGCTTACTGGAAAGAGACCACAGATGCAGCAGGAAGTACGATATGGTTGAAGGACAGTAGTATCAGTGAATCCAGCACTCTTTAGGCCAGTTTGGTATTTCTGCTTTAACATTCGAGGCTTTGTAGTTCTGCAAAGTTATTTTGTTTTGCTTTATCTTTTTTTTATTTGACCTGAAGACGAGCGAAATTCATTTCCAACTTCAGCTCCTTCATACAGAAAGAATTATCCAAACTTTGCTCCATTATTAAATGGCTTATTGTGTTTTGGCAATTTGGACTCTCTATGAATTTATGTTATAGATCATCTTGGTGTGGAAACTGTGTTCTAGTAACATCTTTATTTTGCATACTTTCCTTACTCCATTTTTAAAATTCCTCAACTACAACACTTTTTTGTGTTTTTGACTCCTATCTACTTTAAGTAATAATTAATGTTATTCCATATTAAGGAATAATTACCTTATTTCTTATATAGCATGGTTTTATTTGTGTTTGAATAACCTTAAAAAAATATCATTGCTATTGACATTCATCTACTCTAAGGATTCTGGCATTATGAAATCAATATTGCTACAGTATTTAATTATTCTTAATGATTTTTTGTTTAAATAATGATACTTCCCCCCATACTGTACAGCTAAATCTAAAGATACCCAAGACTGAAAAGTCTAAAATCACTACTACAGGCAAGAACCAAATGCACTAACAAAATTAAGCAATATTCTACTGAAACACTGTTTCCTACTCATCACATTCATAAAATTCCATTATCGTAAGGGCAGATGATATACACAGTTTGACAGGGAGCATCACTGACTAATACTATGTTGCAGTTGTCTTCAGATGAGATAGAGGCAGCAAACAAGTAAAACTACTGCTGCCCTGATGCAGGAAGAGCAATACAAAAGAATTTGAAAAGCACTGATTACAGACCAAATTAGAATATTTAAGTAGAAGCAGAATATGATCCTTTCCTCAGAAAGGAAGAATGTGGAGTCAAAGGAAAAAGTAGTAAAAAGTATTTGCCTAAAATATGTACTCTGTTTTATGTGTCTCATCCTGTATCAAGACAGTTAGTATAAAGGCAAATTAGTAACTGAAAAGACTCGGACATCTGTATAACAAAAGGGGTATCTAGAAAACACAGTCAGCTAGAAGAGTTTATTCAACATTTCTCAGAATATACAGAAGCCTTACATATTTCTAGCAGAGGAAATCAGCCCTACTGTGCTCAGAAGAATAATTCCAAACCCTTAATGACATTGTAACTCCATATGCTATACTTAATCATTCTATACATCCCTTCATGCAGGCTCTGCATTTTTTCTTAAGTTCTGCCAGCGCACAATCCAGAGCATCTTTTGTCTTTCCTTTGCAAGAGAACTGCCCATCCTTAGAGGAACTCTTGTGAATAACAAATAAACTCTTAAAGATCTCACAATGAAGAAAGATCAATAACCTGTAGGATTCACTATAGAAGGAGGCACAAGGATGGTACAGCTCAATAGTGATCTCAAAAGCCTGTAGACTGCTTTATTCTTCCTATTTTTCTTTGGAGAAAAACATGAAAGAAGCAGTACCATATGATCTTGCAGGTACAGATAATGACCAGTATCTCACTGAACTATGGGAAGAGAAAAAGAATTAGTCGTATAGAACTTGAAGTGCAGTCCAAATAAAAAAAAAGTTTCATACTAAATAAACGTAAATTAAATACAAAATAACAACAATTTAAAAAGAAATTCAGCCAGTCTGCCTCAAGTTGTCCTTTTTATTCCTAAAGATAAACTCTTTGACTATACCACCATTTTAGTAAAAATCCAAGAGCAAGTGGAAAGGGAAATTAATAATTCACATCCACAAGGAAAAAAATCACCAGTGATCCAGATTCATAAAGATGAGAAGAAACACATTTCACTACTGAAATAGTCTTTGTTCACTTAAGTACCTTCAAATAGAAATCCATTTTAGATATGTGCCTATTTGTGCACTGTTGCTATAAAATGGAATTAGGCTTTTTAATATCTTGAGCAGAAAAAATAACTGATTATTCTGAGAAATTAGTAATTCATTCCCATCCCTAACACTAGCTTGCTTTTCTGAAATGTATCTCAGAAAACCAAAGCATTGTCACTATTATGGCAAGAATGAGACTAAATTTTCTCTCCTACATAATCTCAAATTTTATTAAAGCTAGATGGAGATGAAACAGAAATACATTAATATTTTTTAATCAATTTTAATCCTCTGGTATTTATTTGAAAAATAGTAATAGTTGCAGGCATTCTACCACATGAAAGGTAACTTCCAATTTTCCTTTCATGCATTTTAGAGCATCTTTGGAATCTTCCAACATCCACAATTTCCCCCATCTTATTATCATTGTGAGGCAGAATATTTTCAAGACAAAGAGGTGGCTGACACTATCACAATGAAAAACTACTACTGTATTTATTTTTTTGAGAGGCTCAAACCACACCCACCCACCAGCTCCAGAAACCAAGTATAACACAAACATACACAGAGTATACACAGTAGTACTTCAGACATACTGAGTTTTGTGACATATTAGGTCATCTTGAACTTGACCCTTCATTCATACTATTCAGCAATAAGAGGGAGGTAGAAGAATCATGAAACGTTTGACAAAATTAATTTGTATCACACAGAAGTTCAAGTTGTGTGAGTTTTTTAACTATTTGCTGCACAGTAGTTAGAGAATGAACATAAAGGTGTCAAGTTTTGCCCATATAAAAAGTCTTTTTCTTATTACCATTTCTAATTCTGACTATAAACTCAGTTCTAATGTGCTCACAGTCGTTTTAGTAAATTAATAAATTCTGAAGATCTACTTCCTCTAGCCATTTTCTGCCTTCAGAGACTGACAATTTGCAATGTGAATAGGTCTAAATTACTTTTTTTTATATCTCCTGCTTAATATTCTACTATATTTTGTTAATTCAAAAATGAAGCGTCTCTCTTGATATTTGTCAACTTTAAAAAAATATGTTCTGAACAAATGTGCTTATACAACATGTGTCACCACAAGCTTCCTCACAGCCAGCATCTATTAGCATTCACTAAGCACCCAAAATCACTACGTCATTTTAATACCACCTACTACTTTATTTCACAGGATAATCTCAATTTTTTTCTCCACTGAAAAAGATGTAACTGATTTTTATCATTTTATAATGGCACAAAAATGGTGCTAAAAATCAGCACAAGATGCAAGTTAATGGTATGGGATGCACTATACAGCCACACTGAGTCACCCTGCTTTCAGTCAGAATACAGAGCACATGTAAGAGAAGGGTTCCCGCAGGGTAATTCTGGTTCCTGCAAAAGGATTTAAGTCATCTGGCTGGGTAGAAGGCAGTATATATTATCAGGAAAAGACAACCCATTTTCCAGTTTCACTATTTATTTCTCTCCAGTATAGTGACAGCAAAGTTTTTTGATACTGTGCTCCTGAAAGGTTTTACTCTTTTTGGAAGATGTCTAATGTGATGATCTAAGAAAACATGCCTTCATACTTCCCCAGCCTTAAAGTGAAGCATTCTTATACTGAAAGAAGGTGAGAAAGCTAGTGTTTGCAACAGTTCAGCATTGTCTTTTAAAAGTGATAAGCATTTTCTGCATCTGTATCTAAAACAGGCCAAAAAAACTCCACTATCTCTTAAAAATATTGTTCTGTTCTGAGGAATAATTCAATCCAGGATGAGATATTCTGAAGATCACTAGAGTATTACAGAATAGTATCTAAACTTCATTTTCGGATACCGCTCTGCAGGCTTACTCTTCCTGCTGCAGTATTAACTATATTTCAGAAGTAACTTCTGGAAATGGAAATCGAAGACTTGCATACAAATACTTACTGCAGGTATCAGTAACTTTTTTACTTCTTCAACAGCCCTCTTCAGTTTTATTTCTGCTCTGTTCTGAGCATCCTCCACAGTGATAAGTACATGTAAATCTTCATTCAGGTGTTCCCAGTTGGGCTTGCCTCGGTTCTGTTCTTCCTAAAAAAAATTAAAACACAGAAGCTATGAAGCACTGTTACACTCTGTATTTAACAATCACATAAACAGTAGACAAACTCAACTCTGTGAATAATAAGAACTGTATTTTCAGCAAGATGGAAAAGGACTTCTTCACACTGTGACGACTGTTCTGTTTAATGTGGTTACTTAACAAGAACTTAGGTTTCAAAATATTTTTGGGGGGATTTTGTTTGTGATTTGGAACCTCGTATTTTTTTTTTTTTTTAAAAGACTACGAAACAAATGTGATTTCTTCACAGTACCTTTCCCAACCGAACAAAGGAACAAGAACAAGAAGTACTGCAAACATAGCGTTGCTTTCAATATTATTTGGAGCCTTGCAAGAGTTAAAGAGATAAAACATACTGGTGGGTAAGCAAAATAATATTTTCAAGAACAGTGAAACAGGTACCATACATAGGAACTCCATCTGAATCACTTCCAAGGGCAAGAAAAGAGAGTAATTCTCCAGTGTTAAAAAACGCTTTTAAACAAAAGGTTCGAGAATCAAACATTACAAAAGGAACAGAAGTTGCAATTTTCCAAGCAAAGCTACGTGTGCTGGATGAAGGGCACACAAGAGGAGGTGAGAAGGCTTTAATACTGAAGTCACAGAACAGCACATAAGAAGACAGTCACCAGAAATACACAGGTTCTCTGTTACATCAGTGGCATCAATAACACCAAAGATAAATTTTAGTAATGCTTTCAGAAAGGAACAGCATGCTAAACAAAACTTTTTTTAAAAAAGTAAACATTTTTAAACAACATGCATCAGTAATTTTAAGTAACACACGTGTATCCAGTCTTTCAAGACAATGAACACAACACAGAGTAAACTGTCCCAACTCTGTTTTTATTAAACAGTAAAGAAAACTAGCTAAATTTCCTAGAAACATAATTTAAATTTTACAATATTTAAAATGTAATAAAATAAGTACAAAATGGGGGGGGGATCAATATATTAGTGAATGCTTTAGGTTTATTATAACTTTTGAATCTAACTACGGCCTGCATAAACAAAAACACTTACTTAAAACTCAAAATCCTGGGCATAATAAAAGAGCTGCCTATTTGTAAGACAAGCATTTGTGGCTTAATCACAATCCACATTTAAAAAAAAAATTAAGGCAAGCAAGTTAATTGCAAATGTGTATTTTCCCTCAAATTTCATTAAAATTCTTCCAGGAAATCAGACATGCAGAGGAAATATTTGAAGATTTAATACCAACAAATACTTGCAGTACTTCATATATACCTGAGGGAGCTCTGCTCCTTAGAATGATCTATCTTTAATTCGGCTGCTTTAAGTCTGAAACATTTTGTGGAATAGATAAGGATAAAAATGGGGGAAAAAGACAGAATCATGTGAGATGTATGGAAAAGAAGTAGTAATTTGAAGGAAATTTCTTTTCACTGTTCTTCAGGTAACATGCACAGAGGCACTACTTCATACTAGCAGCTAGTGATTTTTTTATGTTATCTTAGACAACTTCCTAAACAATGGTGGCTGTGAAAATATCTTTTTTTCAGTTTCTGAAATTCACAGAAAGAGAGAAAAATAAGCCTAATTTATAAAACAGAACCTAATGCAAAGTGCAGCTGAGTTATAACATGTTCTCTGCTGTAATTTAATCTATGAACGAACCATCTACCACAAATTATTTGCAGCTTATTTCACTCAATCATGGTCAAAACTCCACTATTACTATTTAAATAATTCATTTATTTTTTTTTTTTAATCCAAAGCGGGAATGGGTTGTTTTCTTTTAAGATGGGGACAAGGTATATTAACATCAGGTATTACAATTTATTATGTTACAGGTATGATGAATGAGAGAAGGTTTCTAAACCAGCAGAGGGCAGAGCAAGAAATTTGCTGGTACCTTTTCTCCAGCTGACACAACGCTGGAATGGGAAAGGTACCAGTTACTAATGGGGAGATGCACGATAACAACTCAGACAAATGACAAGGAAAGGTGTAGAGGCCCTACTGTGCTGCATCACTTTCTTTCATAATGAAAATAATATGGTGCAAAGACTAAAAAACTTGGAAGATTCGTAAGAGTTACCACCTGGCAGCAATGACAGATAAAATGCACGTTGTTATAGTGGATGTATGCCTGATTTTTGACTTGTAGAACGCAGAAAAATACTTTGTTATATAAAACAAAGTAGCCTGCCTATTATTCAGTATTTAAATATTTCAGATTAACTTAATCTCAACTACTGGTGTTGCACTTCAAATTATTCTGTTGCAGCATGAGGTTGTTTTTTTTTTTTTTTTTTTTAATCTGCACATAAGACAATAAACAGATGATACTGTAATTTTTTTCTGCACACCCCCTAATTTACTTTTAGGTGGAACATACTGTGTGTAAGGTAAATAATCACACGTATTATTAACGTCAGATCTTACAGCACAAACAATCATACAAATAATTATCAATAACTGAACGAATATATGACTAGTTCTATATATGCTCTTCTGTGGTCATGAAGTACATTAATAAAAGTCCTGTTGTGGAGAGTACTATTTCTTAAGTCAAATGCTAAGACTGAAAGAAAGGTTAAGAGGAATAAAAGTCCACACAACATGTTTTGAAAAAACAATTAGTCAAAAAAAAAAAAAAAGAAAAAAGAAAAAAGCTAATAGAGTTTGGAATGGACTTTCAGTTTCTTCTGTTCTACCTCAAGGCACTGGGGCTTTGAATTCCTCCACTGCTTCCATTCTGTTCCATGAGGCTATTTTCTCAGTGGGTTAACAGTTTCCCTTCTGCTGCCTGTGCATATGCACACTCATTATCCTCCAGGTACCCATACACAATAATGGACTGGATAAAACTGCTCAATATTTAGCTTGCTATTAAGGTCAATGGATCAGGTAGTTAAAAAAAAAATCTTGCTACAACTCCTCGAAATTTACTTGCACAAAAATACAAGAAAAAGTAACATAATTACAGAAATTTTTTGGGTCGTTCCCCCCCCCC
>NW_010335278.1:78972-108934 GCF_000700745.2 Antrostomus carolinensis
TTGGGGAGGGATTTAGGGGGGAGCCAAAAAGCAGGCAGAGAATGCAACTGACTTGCATTTATACAGCTAAGCTTTGATATTACAAAAGTTGTTCCATGAAGAGAAACACAAAAGTCCAGCTCCCTGGTCTTGTTGATTTGTGTCCTGTGTTTTCCATACACCTCACCCTACCACTGTAATTCCAAGATGTGGGCTTTTACCTCCTGCATCTCAGTCCGTTAAGTCCATTTCTATTTACATCTTCTTTCTTAATACCTCAACTATTGACTTACAAGAAGAGTCAGCAGCTTACTAGCTTTCTATAAGCTATGCAGAGCAGACGACTGAAAACTCAATACATCCCTTCTCTTGACTAGAGGTATTAAGCTAGGCACATCTATCTAGCCAGTAATTTCCAAAAAACTTTAAACTGAAAGGAAAGAAGTGCCTGTTAAGCTTGACTGAAATTGTTCAAAACATTCAAATGGTGAAAGGGGAAATTATTTTCAGAAAGCAAGCCATCACTAAATATTTTATCAAGAGTTTTAAAAAAACCCCTCAAACTTTATTTCTCACCACAAAGGCTTTAAGACCTTCACAGTATGCTCAACTGACTGAAAATAAGTTCATGAATTAAGAACTGGTGAAGTAGAATCCAGTAATTTCCAACTGTCAGAATGCCATTAAAGGAAAATTAAATAAATACTGAAACAAAATATTTCCTAGTATGCGTTTACATGCAGGTAGCAATATATTAGTTAGATAATAAAAAAGGAATGAATGCAGTGTGGTTAGAGTGGAAGGAAGTTTTCCACATGGCATTTTTTTCAGAAAGCAATGGCCTGTAGTATCAAAAAAGTGCAACTCTCATCCTACACACTTCTTCCACTCTAACTCATACAATTCCCAGTAATGTTGGCCACTAGAAAATACAAAACAGATCAGTAACAACAGCAGAAGGCCTTTAAAGAAATAAAGCCTCTGGCTCAAGGAAATGTTGAGAATGAACATTAGTATCCTCACTAATCTTGAAGTGAGAGGTTATTAAATTCTGTTTTCACCAATCCATTACAACAAGCTGCTCTCCCTACTGAATGTCAAAAGACCCCACAGAAAAGCTAGAGTAAACCAGAAGAATGTTTTCATATCATGTCAAATTGAATGCTAAAATTAAAAGTCATCAGAATAGCTTTAGTCCTCTTAACTGTACAAAGGTTTCATTCCAGTACATTCTAAGAACTTTAATTAAAATTATCATAAGATATAAGAAACAGTATAATCACTCATAGCCACTTCTCACATTCAAATGAGGTAAGATGTCAAGAAAAGAAATTCAGCTATTTAGTAAAATTACCACAATATATTTTGTCTAATATATTGTGCTACAGGTACACTACAATTAACAGTATTTCTAGGTGAGTTTCTTTTCCATAATGAAAACATTCACACATACATATCAAAGCTTTAAAAATACTTGGAAGAGCAATTTTAAAGAAGCTGTGTGAATTTTAAAAAAGTTAACACGCTGATTTAAAGCGATTTTGAAATAAAAGTTAAATTTAACTAAAAAGCGATAAATTAGAAAGGTAATTGTAAGCAAGTTCTGGTCCTGCTCTAGTTTAAGTATTTTTAAATAAGAGTTGATATGTGTTGTAGCCATGCAACAATGTCAGGTCTGAATTAATGAGTCCACAAGAAACATAACTCAGCCATTCAATACGGATTACACCTTACTCAACAACCTTTAGTCAACACAGTTGAATTGGTAAAACCAAGCCAGAAGAATCTAAGAAGAATGATTTCTCCTAAACTAAGCTATTACTCCCAGCCTTTCATGGGCCACAAGAGTTGTCCATCTTGTGTTGTTCAATGTAATATTTGGTCTCATAACTGTTCTTTCTGCTGACCTAAGCTTCAGAATTTTACTTTTAATTTTCTGGTATCTTTGTTGCAGAGGTAGCTGAAAACAAACATTTGGAAGACAAAGCATTTCTGTAATATATTGTGCAAAGAATAAACCACTTAGAAGTCTCAGATATACAAAAAACTCCACATTAGTTGATACATATTCCTGAGAGCTCTAGCTCTAATGAAACAAAAATCACTTGAATCATCTCTTACTGTTATATTATTATATCCTTTCATGACCAATCTAACAACTTCAAAAGGTTGACTTCCCTCACCAGGCAGTCCTTATTCCTCCACTGGGACTGGTTCCAGCACAACACTAGCTTTTCAGAGACCCAGGCCAATGTGGTGATGCAGCAAAAACACACCCCTTTTCCCCCTCATTTTCGGCTTAACAAGTGAGTTGAGTAAGATCATAGGGGGCTACTGAGTGCCAACACAAGGTCAGTGCTATATTTGGGAAAGGGAGAAGATGAGGGACCTAGTTTTAACACCTAACTGACGCTTAAAGACTGGCTCACCATGTCTCATGAAACTATCCTAAGTTATATCTAATTATGTGTGTGCCAGGGACTGAACACACAGTTATCTTTATCATCTAACATGAAGCAACCTGTTCACCTATGTAAGAACTAGGTATTAAATGCTAGTATGTAGTAACAATTGTAAATACAAACATGGAGTTTTATCCTTCCATTTTTGCCAGTGAATCTAAGTCTTGACAGAACTGACCAGTGAAAAACAAACAAAACCTGAAAAACAACCCACTTGCCCCCAAACCTGTATTCTCAAGTGTATTAATATGATATATGCCTGACATTAACATTTCAATAAAAGCAGTTACTTTAGAAGAGGCCTGCAAACAAAATAAGTGCTTAGGTAAGTAGCAAAAATAGAGGGTTTTATCGGATGAAACTTCAAGCCAGCCCTGCAAAAAAAACAGTTTAAAATGATGAACTAATTACAGTATCTGTTTGAACAACAGAAGTAATTTTATAACATGAAGCATTGGAACACACTGATTGTCCTAACCCCTGCTGATAAACTGCTTTAATTGTGCAGTTACAGTCAGGCAAATTAACATAGACTTTTGCTCCTACTGAGCTTCTAATGGTAGCAGTCCACAAGCAGAAAGCTGGTGAAAAAAACCAAAAACAAAAACCAAACCGTAACAAAGAAATGCTGAAGGAGCAGCACCTGGTCAGGGAGAACACTGTAGCTTACTTCACATTTAGAATTTCTGATGGAAGTTTTCTCCTATCAAAACAACAGATCAATTGCTTAAATTAAGTCACGTGCTTACTGTTTTGATTGTCAGACAAGTTAGTATTATTCAGCATGACTTTAATTATCCATTATTACTGTGTACTAAATCTCTTTCAAGACAATTCTGGATTAAGAAGTGGGTGTCTTCCAGCTCACATTAAACTAGCCTAGAAAACCTTTTAAGAACTATTCTGAAAAAATCTGATAGTATAAAACAACTTAAATGTTTAAATGCACACAAGAGGATTCTGTTCTCTGTCTCTGAGCCTCAACACAGACTTTGTGCTCAGGAAACTCCAAACCAAGCACCGCCCCAAGTTCAGATCTGCCCTGCAGTCAAAAAACAGCTCCCACATGTACAAAAGGCCACACTGGATCTTTCTAAAGCAGTGGCTTCACAGCCCAACTGAGCTGATCTGACAACCACAGTTTGCTGACAAAAGAAGCAGCCCTGCCATGGTCCCAGCCAGCGCACTCGCACCCCCCCAGCTCTGCGCTGCTATAGCTGGACAGTGAGCTGCCCCAGAGAGAGGAGCCAGCAGAAACTCTCCATGGCAAACGGTAAGTTCCTCTGAAACAGGCAAGGGGAAGGCATCTTTCCAGGATGTTCTTCTTGCATATGTGTCTCATGTTGTGCCAGTGTGAAAAATAAGAGCAACGATTTGTGGAATGAGCAGTAGTCCTGAGTGCTATCAAAACCCAGGAGCCTGTTAAGAATTAATATTTCACTGTTTTGAGATGGAAGAGTTCTGTATGCATCAGTATCATTTAGCACAGGAAATGCACGGCATGAACACTATGCCTGGATATATTTGCTAGAGATTAATACAATTGTTAGTATATTGATACTTAAAATTACCATGAAGAGTCAAACTTTACCTAGTCAGAGGAGTGAAGCCGTTCATTCCTCTGACTTTGGACTACAGCTAAGAGTTTTTAATGTGGGTTGGGGTAATCCCAAACACAAATACAGGCTGAGCAGAGAACGGATCAAGAGCAGCCCTGAGGAGAACGACCTGGAGGTGTTGGTAGATGGGAAGCTCAACATGAGCCAGCAATGGGTGCTTGCAGCCCAGAAGGCCAACCGTATCCTGGGTTGCATCAAGAGAGGAGAAATGTGGCAAGCAGGTCGAGGGAGGTGATTCTCCAACTCTACTCCGCTCTTGTAAGGCCCCACCTGGAGTACTGCGTCCAGTTCTGGAGCCCCCAACACAAGAAAGACATGGACCTGTTAGAACGAGTCCAGAGGAGGCCACCAGGATGACCTGAGGGCTGGAGCACCTCTCCTATGAGGACAGGCTGAGAGAGTTGGGGCTGTTCAGCCTGGAGAAGAGAAGGCTCCAGGGAGATCTTATAGCGGCCTTCCAGTGCCTGAAGGGGCTACAAGAAGGCTGGGGAAGGACTTTTCATAAGGGCACTTAATGACAAAACAAGGGTAAATGGGTTTAAGCTGAAAGAGGGGAGGTTTAGATTAGATATTAGGAAGAAATTCTTTCCTGTGAGGGTGGTGAGACAGGTTCCCAGAGAAGTTGTGGATGCCCCCTCCCTCGAAGTGTTCAAGGCCAGGCTGGATGAGGCTTTGAGCAACCTGGTCTAGTGGAAGGTGTCCCTGCTGATGGCAGGGGGGTTGGAACTAAATGATCTTTAAGGTCCCTTCCAACCCAGACGATTCTATTACTCTTACGGAGACAGAGTTACACTGAAATCCAAGTACAGTTTTATTCCCCTACAGAAAAGGGAATAAGCAGTACAAGGCATTTCAGAATATCGAGATTATTTTCCACACATTGACTACTTCTAATGTAATAATAGCCATAAACGAGTATTAAATTCCCTTGAAAGAAAATTAAATACCAGTAAAACCTGAATGCAACAGTCTTTGCGATTCAGGGTTATCTTCAGACAGCTTTTTGAAGGGATATATCTCCATATTCTGAATCTCAAGATGCAAAGACATGTTTAAATGAAGGCTTAGATCAACAAAACTTGATCTGTGACAGCGGACACATTCCTCAGAGCATTCTCCAACCAGGAAATACAGACTAAGTTTATTTCAACTCATTATTCAAGTCCATTCATTAGCAGTCACTAATGAAATTAATTTCAAAATAACCTGCAACTGTTCTAACATCACCTCTGCATAAACCTATCTGCCTCTCATTTTATGGGCATTATTAACCAGTATAAAGCTGATTCTGCTATTCAGCTTTAGATGGAGAAAGGCTGACAAAAAAAATATAAGGATTCTTTAATCTACCTTAGTATCAAGCAGCACCTATACACCATGCACTTTTATGCACATATATTAAATTACTCAGTTTACAGAGTCTTAGCATATCATAGAAGTTTTATTTTACTGACCATTAACAGCATGTTAAAAACAAAACAGAAAATATATCCAGTACAGACCAGTTTTTATGAACTCATTATTCCCCTTGCATGACCTGTAAAGGTATTCCTTAAAGTAGGATCAACATGTCAGTAACATCCTATTTTACTACATACTACCATTAAATTTACTCTTTTAAGTACATAAAGATTCTTCTGCATATCTCATTTTACTTAAGAAGTATTCTAGTTGTATCATATTTTAATTTACCATTATATTTCTACCCAAGAGGAAGACTAGTACATCCAGGTACTAGCCTTGCTAACACATTTCTCTTTCATCAGAAAACTCTGCTAAAGTACATGCTGAAAGGCAAAATTGTCTTCATTAAACTGAAAGTCTGCTGCCTACCTATTTGTCATCTGGAATTCTCAAACAAGGAGAGCTGAAAGTGTAGACATCCAAAAGGATCTAATCTAATATACCTTCCAAAACTAACTCAAGGCATGGCAACTTCAAGAAAGTTGTTTTAAGACAGAAGTTGCAATTCCAAGAAAATGCAGTGTAACAGTTCAGTGGTTGGTACACTGCTTCAGGGAATTACAGTCAAGACCCTAGTACTGCCTCAGCCAAAAATGCATCAACATCTCCACACTAATGCTCCAGGATGCTCTAACATCAGGGCACAGAAAGGCAGAACAAGGCACTTTGCCCTTTAAGAAGGCAGATCACACAGCCTAGGAAAGGAGGGGGGGGAACACCACAGTTGGAGGCATCTCTAACCCAATGATACAGGATGTCACTAGCCGGTGGGTTGCTGTTCTTTTAGGGATGGAGGCTTTTTGCAATTGTGAATTATTGGGTAACACATATAGCACTTTGAGGAGGATCTTTATTTCCAACTTCAAGGTAAGCCCCTTAGTTTTACCGTTTTCCATTCCCATGAAAGTTTTACTGTCATCTGTGCAATGAACACAAAGGACGGAAAGCATCGCCAGAGCCTGTGCTTTCATGATTTGTGAACTTATGGGAAATACCTGATCTGCAGTTTCCTATTTCTGAATACCTACTCTATTTTTTAAAGAAAAGTGCTACCAGTCGTCTTCAGCTGTACTTAAGGGGGAAAACTGCCCATTCATTGGTTTGTCAGTCTTCTAGTCTGTAGTACAATACAGTACTCATGAATATTTCTTTAGAGATTTTTTTAAATAGTTTAAAAAAACCAAAACAACAAAAAAGCAACCCCAAAACACTGTTCTTTACTGCAATTTGGACTACTGTTTACAGCATACTGAATTTTGAACACTGCAATCAATGTAGTATTAGTCACTAACACCTGTAAAAACAAAAAACATGAAGAAATTATGGTTTTGTATTCAGTGAAGAACATGATCAGGTCTTAGGCTGGTAGTATAATTTTACACTTTTTGAAACATTTTCTTTCCTCTTTTGAAGCACTATCATGTAACTTTCATCAAGAGTAACTGCTTCAGATAATTGTGGCATCTGTCTTTAGTGAATTTTAACCTTTTTTATTTCTCTAACCCAGGGTTTATTTCATCTCTGCTTAGGTCTGATTGCTGCTTTGCATAGCAAACTTGGTCAAAGTATGAACACTCCCATTCTCAATAATTTTTGTTCAGCATTAAATTTCTCAATTAAACATCCACAAACACCTGTGTTTCATCTCTTCCATGACAGCACCACATGTAAGTGTTGTTGAACTAACCCTGAGGGTCAAGAAATAACAAAATAAAACCACAGTTTTCTTCAGGTGCTATTACTGCTTAATCTAAGCATGAATTCCAGCAATTTCCATTCATTTATGTTAAAAGTCTAAGAAATAAGACAAAGCTACGTTAATTCATACATAAATTTGTTAAATTTGGGGGGTTTTTTATAATTAGGAATAAATGACTGATTTTTTTCTTTTTTCTTTTTTTCTTTTTTTTTTTTTTAAATCAGATTGAATTTATAGCCCTCTTAAAGAAAGCAGGAGAAAGATACAAAAAGAAAAAATGAAATAGCTAAGTGGAGCTTTTGGAGCTCTCAGAATAAATATTGCTACTTACACCCTGCATTTTAATGCCAACATATCCACACTTCTACTTTTCTGATCTCAATTTGCCTGTCACCTCCAGAGCCCAGTGACTCAGCCTCTGCTTGAAAATCCAACCATTTTGCTTTTAGTGTTTCCTCAAGGATGACGTACATATATGTCTCATCTATATATGAAAAATAGAAGAGATATCAATAGGGATTCCGCTGCATAAATCTCGGTCAAGTTCTTAGGGAGCATACTGTACAGACAACTTTGTAAAATGACAATATAGTCACACCAACTCTTCGCTTCTTTAGTTACAAAATAATTGTAAGCCTTTAAAAGAGAGAACTACTCCCATTTTCTCATGCTGTTAACACAGTAACACGTGATTACTAACCTCCTTAACATCTTTTCACGTACTAAAGCAGTTTCTGAAATTTCACTCACTCCAAAACCTTGCAAGTATACGAAGATGTCACTACAGAACATTTTCAACAGAAACTCAGATTGAACATGTTAACATAACCACAGTGTGCCAAGAAAATTGAAAAGTACCACCCCTTAACCCACAATGTAATAGACAAGTTTCAGATACAGTTATAAAACTCTGTACACAACTGACAGCTAAATTTAAGAAAAATCAAAAGAAGCCGTCCTCATTCCCTCCTCCCCAAAAGAACCAAACTGAAGTAAAACAGAAGAGGTTCATAGTTTTTACTCTTCGTATGCACAAAAAAGTTAAGTGACCCCTGTTTAAGAATATGAACAGTTAGCACTGTTTCTTTAAAATCAGGTAAGTTGTAATGTAAAATAAAATTATTTTTACAGTAATATGTTGTTAGCTTTAAGTTAGGACGTCGCGATCTTTAGCTTTTTACTATTTGTCAAAGCAACAAAATTAAGAGACTCATGACTCAAACCAAACGTACCTAGGTAGTAATTAAGCTTCGAATAACTTCTCAAGCCATTAAGAAACTGTTCTTGCTTAGTTACGAATTTAAAAAAAATAAAAGATAAACTAAACATTCATCATCTTTATTTTTTAGATTGGTTCAGAGGCAGGCTGGGCAGGGGAGAGAGAAGAAGGGGAGTAACTTTAAGCTTTAGTACTTAAACCAGTGACACTTTGCCAATAGTACTTTAATGCTGGGTTACAAGAACACAGCAAAATGCAGGAAAGAGGTTGTGTACAGAAAAGAAGCTGTATGCAGAAACACAAAGCTGTTTTTACCACCAGGGACAGGCTGACATGGTTGCAATGACAGAGCTTTAGCTCAAAACCTGTATCTGACACTGCTTGGGAATGAGTCCTTCTGTTCTGGATAAACATGTGGGTTAATGGTAACTGAGTTTTGACAAGAACATGCACAGTCAGACTGCAAAACACAGAGATGGGGGGCAGTAATCAGTGTTACAACAGATCTCATGCCTGAAGTGCTTTGAAGAATCCTGTCCTTAATGAAAAACAGGTTATTAACATTGATATCATTACAACTAATATTTTTCTTATTTCCTCTTTCTTATTTCAATCCTTGAGATGAATCTGCCTTGAAGATTTCCTCAAAGATGTATAATGAAGAGCAGGTGTCTGAATCACTCCTGCTTCCTGTAGGTCTGCAGGGATGGCAAGAAGATTCAAGAGCCTAGGCAGCCAAATGCTACCCTGAATAATTAGATTCAAATCACCTCTTAAGCCAACAAGAAA
Source organism: Antrostomus carolinensis (assembly GCF_000700745.2). Classification (NCBI taxonomy): domain Eukaryota; kingdom Metazoa; phylum Chordata; class Aves; order Caprimulgiformes; family Caprimulgidae; genus Antrostomus; species Antrostomus carolinensis. The sequence continues at coordinate 88,204 of NW_010335278.1, forward strand.
ACACAGCGCTAGACATAAACCAAACTTTTTCAGAAGTGCTTGTTTAAATATCGCCAGCTTTATACACAATGCCTGTACTTATAATTAGGACACTGATCTTACATAGTCACCTCTGAGAAAAAAACTCTCCCAAATCACAAGTTAGAACTATTCTGAGTTTCCTTGTATAAGAGGGTTTCTTCTGTAGACTTCAGTTCATCAATGGAGCTGAAATGGTAGCTGCTCACTCCCACCAAAACAAGCAGCTCCATCCTGTTCTCCTTCCTCTCATCTGCCTGCTGAGTCCTTACCTCTTCTCAGCACCAGCAACAGCTCTCACTGGGCCCTTCTAGAGCCAGTTTACCACAGCAGCAAACTACTGCTGTCAGATTAGGTTTTGCCTGCTTAGCAAGCTCAGCTGGTTCAGTGACACATCCCACAAGTAGCAGACTGAGCACGAAGGAGGGCAGAGGCATAACCCTCCGCAGGAAGCTGCCAGCTGTCAGTCACACCTTCATCAGACTGCTTGGTCAGCCCAGCCGCTCCCCGGGCACACCACACCGCTCACACAGGGGTGAGGATGAGGGAGCCCCATGCTCGGACTTGCAATGCTGCAGGCAACTTGCACACTTATCACTGCCGCTTAACGTAATTTTACTGTGATACATAAATTGATATTTAAAAGTTAAGTATTCTGAAAACTCAGTTTCCATTCACCTCAAGCTAGGCATGCAAAGCAACCAACACTTTCCATTTCAAGTGTTACATCTCAGTTGCTTACTTGAGAAATGAACATACTATAACCCATTTATTTAAATAAGGTTGTGGCAAAGAAAAAAAAACCTAGTCACTCACAGCATAGGGATTAAATCCAAGGAAAAGTTCATTTATACAAAAAGGTTGTAACTATCAACCTTAATTCTAGCATTTTCTAATCTGAATTTGCATTATCAACATTCTTCTTAGAAATGTGTAATTTCACAGGGGACATCAGCTGGGTTTCAGTGGTTGCGCTTCCCAATGCATCATACAGTAGCACCGATACTGGCCTATTACATAAGGCTTTTTTTAAAAAAAGACTTTTGTAATTGCTTAGGAGTGCTTTCCACTAATTAATTATATAATTAACATGCCACTCAGTTATTCGCTCTCTCATTTCTTTACACAGTGATTTCTCCCACAGTACTAAGTTCTATAATTTTCAGATTTACAGAAGTGTTATAAGGATGCCTTGCATTTTGGATTAGAGAGGACTAGAGAGACCAGAAATCATGCTCGATATTAGTTCTGCAGTCAGCAGGCCTCATGAAAATCAGTTATAGGAGACTTTTACCTTAGTGACCAGGTGCTGCTAAGCAGATGACTGCCCATGGCTCTTATTCCCACTGCTTAGATGGCAGCTTAGTCTGCTCTAAATAGTGGCCTCCTCTACAGTCTGTGGGTCTTCTGGAGAAGATAAACAGTCAAATTCATTGACTAATGTAGCAGACTAATTTTCCAGAGAATATTGTTGTTAAACAGACATTATGCTACAGGTGGTACAAGTTCACATCACGTTACCAAATACATTGTGTTGTCCAGTCAGGTAAGAGGTGCTTCACCAGTTGGAAACAAGTGAAAAGCTAAATTTCAGGGTCACTCTAATCCATGTACTAACTGATCTGCTACATAGCTAGAAAGCACACCAGTTAATTGTAGTGTTTTCATTAAGGTTGAGCCTCCATTCATAGAGGTTTTCTGAGGTTTTGTTTTTATCTTTTTTTTTATTTTGAGGAATGGGCTATGTGAGCTTTGTGTTGTCTGCTTTGGATTCATAATATGATAATACTTCTAAGCAGTGCATAAATAATAGTGTAGTACGTTGTTGTTCATTATTTTTTCAACTTTTTCTTCAATAGTAACCCACAATCAATAGTGCAGTACTGAGTGGAACAAAGAATACAGCATTTCTATAGCATTATTCCTAAAACTATTAGATTTTAACACATTAATAAAAAAAGTCTAGCCTTACATTTTATCTCCATTCTCTTATTTTTTACTAAGCTATTAGAACAGCAAGTTAACTCTAAAACTATACCAATTTAATCTTATGGTGATTACACAAGCATATATTTATACGTCTTTGGGTTTTAATCGTTTTACTCCCTCCTCCTCAAATAGTTCCGTTCTTGCCATATTTACTCAGTTGCAACAATTACAAAACAATTTTATTTCTAAACAAATAGCCCAAACAGTTCAAGACAAAGGGAAAGTAACAAGCAAGATACTAATGCAAATTAAATAACACTAGCTTCTACTTCAAAAAATAAAACAAAATTTTGTTAGAGAATACAGGAAATTCCTCAAATTCGTCAAGAGTACAAAACTGACAATAAATACTAGCTAATGAACTAAAGTTGAGTCCCTGAAAGAATTCAGAACCACTGCCTCAAATGATCTCAGCACACAAACCTTCCACGTATTCATGACTGAAACCTTGCACACAGTCTGTAATTATACTGTTTTATTGCAGCAGTTGCCTCAAATCCTTGCTACAATTATATGTGATTTGACACACCCAAGTTAGCACCTAGCTAACTCAAAGTGTGACCACTGTTCCAAACCTTCTTTATGACCAATTTAATGCAACAACTCTATTAATTATAGTGACTGCACAGTGTGGGGCATCCAGCATGTGGCATGTGTTCCAAAGGCTAGATTAAAATGCAGTAATAGTCATGCCAGTTAAAGACTGCATAGCCAAGTGCCAGCTTGGCACCGATATTAAATGGCTCTTAAGAATATCGATGATAATATACTAGAAGAGCCTCTCCTACAGTACACAGATGATGGCTCTTCAGGATCAGTATCCTCCTTAACCTCTCAGGTGACATCAATACAGTGAGAAAAAAAAGTGCCAGTAAGCCAGTGTGTAGTTCCCTTCAGCAGTACTACTTGCAATGATTCACACTGCAACCCATCAGTACTCTGGTGGCTTTCACAGAGAGCTCTCTAGTCCTCCTCTGAATCTGTACTTAAGGTCAGGGTTTGGAATTCTTTATTTGCTTTCTACATTTAATGAGCCGAAAACCACAAATTTTTCAGTTCATTTAAAATACTATACACTACCATCAGTTCTTTATATAGTAAATGTGCAACACATTTAAAATAAAAATGTTTACTAGGAAAAAGTAATTTTAAATGCAATTATTGAAATAACATTTCTGTAAAGGAATAATTATGAAAAAATACTTCTGACCACTTTTGAAAATAAAGTGTAATAAACCCTTGGCTCATTTTATAAACACAATGAAAATGAAACCTATTCATAATTTTAACTCAAAGTCAAATATAACAATATTTACATTGCATACATGTATACTGGTCATAGGAGAGAATGTCTAGATATGCATCCTTTTTGATCGCATTCAATCAGCAGTCCTACAGCTGCTCTTTAGGAGACAACATCATCCTTCCACAAAGACACCCAGTTTCAAATGAACTTTTTGAATTCCACAAATTTTGGTAAAATGTACAAAAACGTTCACCAAATGAAAGTAATTTAATAAAAATATATCTCATTAAATAGTGAATCTGCTGACATTTTCATTTGCAAGATTTTAGTAAAACTGAGTGCACAAGCTGAATAAAAGCTATAATTAACGAAATTATCACAGCTCCATTGCAAGTCACCATAATGTGAAAAATTAAGACCTATTTAATTATCATAGAATGGTTTGGGTTGGAAGGGACCTTTAAAGGTCATCTAGTCCAACCCCCTTGCAGTGAGCAGGGACATCTTCCACTGGTGGCTCAGAGCCCCATCCAGCCTGACCTTGAATGTTTTCAGGGGTGAGGCACCTACCATGTCTCTGGGCAACTTGTTCCAGTGTTTCACCACTCTCATCATAAAAAATTTCCTCCTTCTATCTAGTCTAAACGTACTTTCTTTTCTTTCAAAACCATTACCCCTTGTCCAATTGCAACGCAAAATTTCAAGTTCTGCTTTTTCAACACAGTGTCCAAAGAGAAGCCTGGGTACATCTAGTCATTTCCCTCAGCTAAACAAAGATACTAATGAAGAGAAGAAATATGAATAAATACTGGACAGATTAAAAGAACTATACAGAATGTCATTACAGTATGAAGCCACAGAAGCAAAGTAAATCCTTGATGGGTTAACCAAGTCTGAAGACATTTAAAGTGAGTAATTTTTAATAATTCCAGTACATTATCAGAAACATGCAAAAAGGTATTAAAAAAAAATTAACTGCTTCTACTCTTCAGAAGACAAGTTCCAAACTTGTTTTGTTAAAATGTCTATTACATACAGGTTTAGATTGCATGCTTATCTGCCCACACAAAAATCAAACCAAAGTTTTATAGTTTAAATTAATATACTTCTGAATAACGCAAGTTGAAATAAGTTGGTAAGGCTAGGGAGAAAAAGGTCATTATGTGCACGCCTTTCTCAAGTTCTACAGTGGTTTCATCCGTCTTCGAAAATAAGAGAGCATTGTGCATGAATTGAGGACAAAAATAATTACACGCTCTGCTCACATCCTAGAGAGATAGCTAGAAGAAAGGTGGCTTCCTTCATTCTAAACATTTCCTGCTCTTCAGGAAAGGACAAGCATAATCCCTTTGTTCAAAATGCATTTCCAACCCATGACAAAAGATTTACTGCCAACTGACAGGTGCTGACCTCCTGCTTCCTGACCTGGCCACTTCCTTTTTCCCCTCCTCTCCCTTCTCAAACTGGCACAGGTATTAATTTGGGTCAATATGGCTTATTAACTAGCAAAATTTTTTTATCCCACTGAACTATACTCTCACGTTAGCTGACCAAAATCTAGCTTCTTTCCTTTCCTCATTGTAACCCTCTAACATAGAATAGCACATTTCTCCCCACCTCCCAAAAGAGTTGAGCAGAACTGTCTCAAATATATGTAATCCTGTATTATTGTGAAACAATGCAAACTGTCTCTTTTTATTGATGATAAGGAAGAGGAAGGTAAGAATTGAAGGTAAGAATTAACAGCATCAGCATGCTACTTATTAGTAGCATTACTTATTATTCTCCATGTCACAACTGTAAGACGCCAACAAAATTAAAACATCTCTAAGTATTTTCATCTTATATTTTCACCTGTGTTATGATTTAAGAATTCATCCAGATGTGTCACAAATGAACTCCAGTACTTTCAAATAGGAAATGAGACGCCAAAAACCAGTGAAAACTTCCAGCCCTTCCCAAAAAACAGCTCTGATATTTCAAAGAACTAAAACCCAAGTGTACAGTTTCACAACTTTGCTTCCCAGTTCTCAGTCAGCACTCAACTAGTATCATTCACCATCAAAAAAATCTGGTCTGTTTCAAATGTCTGCACCTTTAAATATGAAAATTAAACACAGCAGAAAGTTCTTTAATGGTAGAGAGAACGGGTATTTCAAGCCTGTATGTTCCATATTTTGTGTCTAGAAAACAAGTTGAGGACCCTACATTTATCATCTGAAGATGTAAAAAGCATAATCTCCACAGCATACCAAAAAGCAACTGTCATCCAGCTCAACTAATTCAAGAACAATTACTACACTTTGCCTAAAGACTGAAGTCCCAAAACAGTTTAAGCTACTCTGAGTCAGCGATGCTAGTCCCACCTTGAGATACTAAAGTGCTTGTGATCCAGTTTATGGTTCTCCAAAGTAACAGGAGGTTTCCAGCTTTAGTTTTCAGCTGGCTTAGCACTGAAGCAGGTCATCACATAGTCATTTAAATCACCAGTAACTGTCACAAGGAAGGGAGAAAGTATGCCTCGCCAGGGCTGTGCAAGAGGTACTGAACAGCAAGGGTTGACTTAAATTGTCCTAAGAGCAGCCCTGGAACTGCAGCCTGAAATATCTGAAGGAGTAAAATTTCCTGATGAGCAGTAGCACTCAGAGGCTGACTGATTTTTTTAAAACTTCAGCAATACAGATGGATAGTTCTTCCCGGACCTGCAATACAGCCTTCAGAAAAGAACAAAAATACTTTAAGAACACAAGTGATACCTTCAGGAGAAACTCCAAGCTCTCAGAAACATCCTCAACATAGGAATAATTACAGGTTTAGAACCAGCACATAAGAGGTCGTTGAACTGCCCTTAGTGAGAATGCTTAAGAACTGATTTCAACACCAGCAGTTGGAGGTAGCAAATATATATTAGCTACTTTAAAAACAAAAACCCAAAAATCACTATGAAGAACCACCCAACACAATTTACATTTTGAAGATATGTTCAAAGAAAAAAACTTCAACCATCACAAAAACCTTAATAATATTAAATTTGCATGCTTTTACACCAATTAGGTATTGCAACAGTGTATAACTGATGTGAAGCCTGTCAATAACCAAAAAAAGCTTAAATATATTTTTCCTTACACCAAGCATACAAAGCAAATTCACCATTTATGGAAGGAGGGGGTTGAGATCCTTCTTCAACCAGAGTCTCCTCAAATTATAGGTGACTTGCAAAAACTTATTGGAATGTTTACAAGAAGTAAAACATTTACTTGCCTCTACCTCCAAAACTGCTGGATCATGGTTGTCTCTGCTCTTAAAGGAGACCTGAAAAGCAAAAAAAAATTGGGCTTGTGCCCTATTTTGCTTCTTTAAGATGTTTAAAAGAGGCATCAGGGTTTTTCAGGGTTTTTCTTTTATCCAGTGATGGACACAATTTATTCCTTCTTGTTTACACTTGAGATTGAAATCCCAAGAAGCCATAACATAAGACAACCTAGTTAAGGGAAAACAATGCAAGAATCAACAGAAGCTAAATCACAGAAAAAAGAGCAAACTTCAGTTTTCTTTCCATCACCTCCTTCAAGTTCTTCTTCATTTAAGTAATGAGTAACACAAAATCCTTTTCCAGAGTTAAGTACTCCTGCACTATTGCAACTGGTGATCTGCACAAGTTTTATGAATTAACTTTATATGTGCTTAAAAAAAAAAGCCACAACCAGTTAAAAATTTGATTGAGGTTGTATTTTAAAATTTTAAGACACAAAGCAACTGGAAAAAAGAACTTTCCAGGGTCTTTTATGTTTCAAAATAACAAAATAAGTAGAGAAACTATTTTTATTTCTTTGCAAATAGGAAAGAGAAAAGAGTGAAAAAACCATGAGCTGGCTAGCTAAAAAAGGGAGACAAACATGATTTTCTTTTCCACTACTAATACGTCTGTACAACAGTTCATATGCATGCTACAGTGATGCAGTTATCAGAACATAAAAGCTGCTGCACTGTTTTTTCTAAAAAAATAGTGCATTTCATCTGATAGCATGAGGCTAATTAAAAAAAAAAATAAAATTAGAAGTAAAATTCATACCAGATGCACGAGCAAAGAGTTTATTTTAACTAACACCCAGGACTATTGGGGCAACTATAATAGCTCATTAATCTTAAGGAAGATGGGATGGTACCATATAATCCATTCAAAAAAATGCTTTAAAGCCCCTTCTCTGTTCCTTCTATCTACACTTCAATTATGTAATTATACTATACATGAAAGAGGAAAGTCCACTTTTTTAATAAATAGGGAAGTTAAAAATGTTGCCTATGAAAAACATGCAATCAACAAGAAAAATCAAAAGCAGGATGCCTAAAAATAGGAAAAAAATATATGCAAAGTACATAGTTAAAACCCTACTATGAGAAGTTACGCTGTCTTTAAATTATATATCACGGATAAACTATGCTAAACCAGTACAGGGTTGTAGTCAATGTTTTAAGTTAAGTCAAATCAGTGAACTGGCTGTTCCTCATCATTACATACATGGAACGTGATCTTGCTGAAATGTTAAACCAGCATTAGAGTCTAAACACCATTCTCTGACAAAAGAGTATTTTGGTTTTATATAATCAGGCAGGAACAGCTGGTGACACAAGCTACAGCTCAGCATTTTCTTTCAGGGACAGCACTGGCTTAGCAACTTGCTCAATAACATGAAGTCTGCACAAGAGCAGGCCAAAGCCCTGGGCATCTTCACCCTCAGTCTGTGCCTCAGTTTAGCTCTCTGTGTACGACCAACAACTATAATGTTACTTCTCCAACTGCAACGAGGAGCAGACACTGATTCAAACAGTACTGGCACCGAATTAAACGCTCCAGTGGCATAATTCAAAGGCGGGTTGTTTTTGTTTGTTTTTTTCTGTTGTCCTGGGTTTTTAGGGGGGTTTTTGATTGGTTTTGGGGAGGGGCATGGGGGGGTGTTGTTTGGTGTGTGTTTTTTCTTCCACAAATGAACTATAAGCAGAGAACAGAATTTTTTTATTTTTTTTTAAGGGGTGGAGAGGTAGAATTTAATCTTTCTTTAAAATATTGAAGTAAGTCAAAATTAAGAAAATCAAGTTTAGTTCAGAACAGTAACTTAGAGGATTACAAAGCATAAGATTCCAGGATCATACACAAAATTCTTGTTTCAAAGCTATAAAGAAAAAAATCCACAAAATTATACTGTTTCCTCCTTTCTGTTGAACAACAATCCTTTTCATCAAAAACTTCTTACTTTACTGGGAGAAACTAATGGCAAAATAGCAAACTAGGAGTTGAAGTAAAACCATTTTAATGCAGGCACTCACGTATCTCTTATCATGGAACGTGAAGGTGAAGTTTAACTCTGCAGGTTAAGTTTATTTAACAACCAGCTATTACTGAAAATAGTGATCCTGACTCTCTGCTACTTCCCCTGAGCTGCCCCTGCTGCTCAGACAATTGTGCAGGGACCAATTTAAGAAACTCAAACTCAAGTGATTCCTGAGGATGCACATGAAACAATGGGAACAGATGTCCTAAGGCTTTTAATGGGAACTGACCATTAGATCAATCCAAACATAGTGACATAATACTCACAGAAAACCTTCAATAATTTCCGATAGCAAGAAGATTTTGTCTTTTCAGGACTACCAATATGATTAACTTACAGAGCTCAGGCATTATTCTGCTTAAGAGTGTGTGAGCCCCTTCAATCTATCATAATTTGACAAAATGACTCTCTGAATTAAATTCTGATTTAAGGACATCTATGGTTATTTCAATACCCATTATACCATCTACTTCAAGAAAAGTGTTTTTATATTGTGTCAAATTCACTTTAAGATTACGAAACATATCAGTGACATAAAAATATCTTTTTTTTTAGTAGTATTTTTAATACCCTTTTTACTATGCAAGATACCCTACCCATGCAACTATTTATCTTGATACTCCTCCTAATTATGCAACTATTTCATACATAGCATTAAATTTCATTAAAATGCTATAGAACAGAAGAACTGACTAAGAGACATTTGAAAAGAACCGAGAATTAAATCAATGTATCCCAGCTTCCAGTTTCAGTGCTATTCTCCACAGTAAAACACAGTAATCTGAAAGAAATTTATCTTCTGCTGTAATTTACAAATGATGCCTAGACCATATACCCAAAGTTCTTGTGCAAAACCATATGGTCTCACAGGAAAAGGCACAGTCACTAATAAGTCTGAAACCAACTGCAATAAAATTTTAGCAAATAACTGACTTAGCAGACAATATACAGCTATTTAACACACCAGCACTAAAGCTTCACAAGGCAAGAAAGGGATACATTGCAGTCGCAGTGTATGCAAAGTAAAAAGTAGGCATAGCTCGTCTTCTATGAAGAAGTTAAAACAGATCAACAGGATAAACTACACAGACAGATCAATGGATCAACAAAGCACTTAAAAAACCAACCAGTCATCTGTGGGACATGAGGTGTCTCAAAGCAAGATGTGAAATGTTTTCATTTGGGTGATTAAATACATACAAATTGTTTCAATGGCTTTCTCTAACATAATACAACACACAGGATAACTTGCCTATTAAGAGTTTTAAAATACTGCCCCATCTTAGGCAGAAGGTCTTACTCCAATTTTTTACTCTGAAGACACCAACAAATAAAATCTTAAATGGGATAATCAAATAGTACATAAAAATGCCACACACAAGGATTCAAAAACACAGGCACACAAACAGTTTTTCCCAATATGCATATATAAGTATAGGCACTAAGAAAATAATGAATTAAACTAAGACAAAGTTTGCACTGTATATATTCACCTAGAGGAGATCAGTCGAATTAACTCTGAGTAAACACGTTAACAACTGAAACTCCAGGCACAGCGGTAAGTAGTACACAGCTCCATACTGTGCTTTTCATTTGTGCATTTCAAACGTTTCCCTTCTGTAAGGGGATAAGCTTTTTTTTTTAATGCAGACAACTGTACACAGTCCTATTTGCTAAATCATCCCAGAATATTGAAATCCAGGTGTTCTGCAAATACAGTATGTCCTAATACTCATCCCCACCTCCAAATAATTATGTAGCTCTTAACATTATAACCACTGTAACTGCTGGTATGAAGACACAGTGAACAGACTAGAATTCAAAGTAGTGATAAAATACCTAGTTTGATACATACGAAAATTACTCTTCTCAGTTGCAGAAAGCAAGAAACTGTTTATCATCATAGCAAACGTATTTGTAAAAATCACAAATAAATCAGCAGTTATTAATACATTTAGGAAAAAAAAAGCCTTCTGCTACTGCCGCCACTATTTCGTGGAGATTTAAGACCTTGTTCTCAGTTTCCTCCTGATCTCTTAGGCCTGATCTTGCTCATCTCAAACTTATTATGGGAAATTTCATTTCCCACTGCCTATCAGTGAGAGAGATCACGCTTCACTTCCTTTTTTTTCCTCTTTAAATACTCTTGAAGACAGTCTCAAATTTGTTGCACAAGTGAACATACTTTACTTCCTAGAAAAACCCAAACAAAATCTCGAAAAACCCTGCTAAGCTTGAGAAGTTTTTCTAAGCTCCGTTAAGGCCAGTAACAAGACACAACAAAAGCCCAGTACTCTAATCATTAAAACTTGTTGCTGAATATTCTTCTTGAATTCAGGATTAATGAGGCATTGGCTACTATAGAAGTGCCCTATTCAGAGTATGAGCAAAGCAACAGAACTTAATAAACAAAAAAAACCCTACACAATTAAATTTTTATTTATCCGAGATTACAGTAGTCAAACCATACCGGAACTCCAAAATTTTAGCTTGATCCTCACCAATAAGCTATGTTCATTTTAGCATGTAAGAATATATGCATGAAGTCCATGATGCACAAAGCCAGATACAGGGGAAAAAAACCCTTAAATTCAATTGGACTGCAGAATTGTTACATACTTCAGTAGTATACACCCTATATATATATATAAAGAGGGAAATAAAGGGTTCTTGATTTGTATAAAATCTCGATAAATTAAATGTTCCATTATTTTATTCAGTACATCTCACTGTTATCCCTCTTTTTATACCTAAGCTTAACTCCAAGTCATTTTTTTCCAATTTCAAAGACTTTGACCAGAAGGAATCATCAGGATGATCTAATCTGGCCTCAAATATATCATACACCATTACTTTTCAACAGAAAAAGAACTGCTGTGACAGTAATCATTACAAATTGGTTTAGAGCATATCCAAGGTCATCATAACTTGACTCTGCTAATACACGGAATTCAAGTTTGTTTCTAGATGGATTCTTCACATTTTCTTTAAGAGAATTCTGAATTACTCAAAATCTGATTAAAAAAAAAAAAAAAAATCTTAGCATTTAGGCAGAGGCATTCCAAGGGCTAAATGGTAAATTCTGCTTACTTTCTTTCACAGTGAATTTTGAATTTTTACCCCTTATGTAATAACATTTTCCTCTCAACTGTCCAAATGGCTAAGAAAAGGGAGAGAACAGTTAAAGAACATCAGTATCACCACTATCTACTTTAAAATCCTATGTAGTTGTGCTCAGAAAGACCTCAGTAGAAAGCATATTTCAAATACCAGATGCATGCAAGTACATTGTTATGCAGCTAAAAGGTAGAAGTACAAATGTGAAACACACTATTTGAACAAGTGTATGAATTAACACAGCATTTTTGTCCAACTTAAAAATGAAATTCAGGAAAAAATGTTGATGAGTGAGTGTAGAAAATTACACAGTTTTTTTCATTCGTGCTGGAATTTTTAAAACAGAAAAAAATAAGTTATACTGGAAAAGAGGATTTCCAGTCACTTAGACTTAGGAAGCTTACTCTAGTGCACAATCAGATATATTCAAATTCCCCCCAAAAGTGACTGCAAGTCCTAGAAGAATAGTAACGAACATAAAGGGAAAGGCTGCTTATGCAGAAAAGGGTCTAGGAAAGGTAACTGCTAAAAAAGAAAAAGTTCCTTTACTTTTCCACATTTTTAACACTGCAAATAATTTCAACATAGCAATGTTCCTCTCTACAAAGTGAAGGTCTGCATGTAGGTATTACATTACAATACAGTGGAGTATCACAATATTCTTTTTAAATTTTGTATATGGAAACAGGAAATTTATCTGAAAGACAACACATTAAATAGTTCCTAAAAAAATCTAATTGAAACGCATAATAAAGAAAAAGCTCAAAAAAGTTAGTAAATTATTTTCAATTGACCAAAGGCAATGAAATGTAATCTGAACAATTTATGTTAAACAGAAAAATCTGATAGGTTCATTATATTTGCTTTAGAGAGAACAAAAAGAACTGTATGTCCATTTAAGACTATTCATTCTGGAAGAACAAAGCCCTCAACTTCATCTGAAGTTGGGATTTTATACTAAAGTTTAAGGAAACCTCAAAAAAAATAGCTTTAATATTAGAAAAACTGTGTGACTGGGCAGCGTGGTTTGCAACACTCACTTATAAAGTGAAATTACAATTCAATTAGCATGTCCTATCATAGGAAGCTATCTAATCACTGCAGAACCTAATCCTACATGGATGAGCTAACACAGTTACACTGTATGGAAGCACTGCTGTGCCATGAAATAATTCTACTAATCTAAATGCATCTCGAATTCACATTCCACTTTTTTTTTTTACAGTGTAGAAGAAAGGAAATTGAAAAAACAGTTAAAGAAATGGACATAGATCATTCCACTTCAAAATACCAGATCATAAAACAACTTATCAAATTCTTATCTAATGCTTATCACTGTTTACTCTGTATAAAAAGGGATTTGCATGGTGAGTAGGAGCAAATTTACATTTATTGACTCACGAATTATCTAAAGAAAATTTAATCAATAGTCATGTGAAAATTTATTACTAATTATATGCAAATAATAATTTCATGAAATTTATCACTGAATATGTTCAGAAAAACATGTACATCAAAAGAAAAGCAGACTACTTTGAAAACATGCCGTTTATGACATCTCATCTAAGTAAGGCTTTCTACAGTTTTCTTCCTGTAAACCACAATAAATTCACACAATTAAAACTTTTTTTTTTAAATACGACTTTTCACTGTAGTTTGCTTGCATCCTGTGAGATTACAAAGTTACACTACAAAATAAAAGCTAGCTTTCCGCTCTTCAACAATGACCCTGTTTAAGTTTTTGAGAAAACAAGAAGATCTTTCAAGTTTTCCACACCCTTACAAAGCTTTTAAAAGTATTGTTTTATCTACAATGATTTTTTGTTTGTTTGTGTAATTCTAAGGTTGTATCTCAGACTAGTCATTACCGATAACCATTCGGTAAGTGCAATATGCCTTCTGAACAAACTTTATTAATTGTGCCTAATTACTGCAGTCAACCAATCTTACTTTCTGCATGTGATCTAACAGTTGAAGCTCTGAAGTTCTACATGAATTACCATGCATTGCTGCATCCACCAAGATCTTCAAAAGAATTTTGTGTATACGCTTTGAAGCTGTTACAGTAATTACTCCTTTTGGACATTTTTGGCCAAATTAGTCTAGCAGCAAACATTCAGCTTTCACTCCAGAATAAAGATGTTCAAGCTTGTTGAACACAGACTTTCCAAACTTTGTAAGTAAAGCAATCAGGCAATTCCTTAGTTTCAAAAAGCATTTAAATGTTACTGTTAACAATGCTATACCATTTATTATTGTCTACTTACATATTTTGTACATTTTAACTTTTAGATTATTCTTCAGTATTGCTACTTGAAGGAAACAAAAGATCCACACAGATTACAAAGTCTTTCATCTAGGTTAACTTCCTTGCCGTACTCCTCCTTATTAGTTCTGTTTAGACATGTAAAAAAAATCTGCTACTTAGAGAATCCTATCTCAGAATCGAGGGTTCCCACCCAAAATACTGCATTAAGCTTTGTCACGTACTTAAGAAATCTAAGAGAAAAATATGGAGCTGATAAGATTTTGCAGAATCAGATCTGAGGTAATTTCTTTGTTAAACAGCAAATATTAACAGAAACTGACAAAACACACTACACTACAAAACACGCTTCAAACACTTGTAACAGAAAAGCTCAGGCAATAAATTGAATTCTTAAAAACTCTCTTTTTCTGACATGTAAGCAATATAGTATTTTTTTTAAAAAAACAGTTAAATTGTGACCCATGGCAACAGACACTTCACACAGAGAAATGACACGGAACAGGCTAGGGCAAGCGCCTTCCAAATTTACAACTTCCACGTTACAGTTAAGTATTTTTTTTAACTTCTACTGTTGCCAGTATTATATAATGTGCAAGACTTAAGAGTCAGAAAGAATTGTAAAAACAAAAATTAAAAAATCAAACCACCAAAACCCATCACACTTTACCACACCAAAAAGACAAAACTCGTTTGCCTTTACTGTCACTAGGTTCATGAAAAAAAACAAAGCCGCCTCCAAACAGCTGAAAAAATCCTGATAATTTTCTTCACCTCACGTCTTCCCCACCAGATAAACGAGGGCATTATCACTGTTTAATACAAGTTTTAATTGAGTACTGCCACTGGTGGGAAGAAAAGTGCGGAACCACTACTTTCCATATCAAACAAAGCAGGTAATTAACAGCTATTCTGGCACAATCCCTTATCACCAAAATACACAACACTGTTAAGTTCTCTCAATGCCAATGCTTTGCTTCAACAAAAGAAAGCTGATGTTTCAGGGTCACATTCACTCCTTTAATACACAGGCATAAATTTACTGCTCAGTCAGACGCCTATAATTAAACACAAGAAGAATATAATTCTAATATTCAGACAGGCTTGCATACAAGTGGGATATTTCCCCCGGTAAAGATGATTGCCTTTCATTTTTTGGTTTCAAGTAGCTACAGTTCACTTAGTTTTGATTGCATAGCAATTAGATATGCAAATACAAGAGATCTAAAAAAATGCTTTTTCAAATGTCAGATTGTAAGCAATCAAGCTTATTCTTTTCTCCTGTACACACAAGCTATTCATTAAATAGCTATTGTCTTAAAAACATTCCAACAGATTGCATTTATCAGGGTTTTAGAAGCAAACATGGGAGTGCACATTACCCAGAACACGGCTCATCGGGGAATGAAAATGATCTTACAATTAATTTAATATATACATGATAGTGGTTAACTAAGTTGGAACTAAATACCATATTATTTGGGCATGTTTCCCACTACTGTTATTATCAATACCTAAGCTCACTGCATCTTCAAATTAACAAAAACTCCTTAGTTTGTATATTTAAGGATACTATAATGGCAACATTTCACAGCTAAAAATGCAGAATCATAGAATATTTTTTTTTTTCATCGTATATTGAAAATATGTTCCTACAAAGAAAGTCACTATGAAATCACTACGAAAGTCACTATGAAATCTTGAATTTTGTCAAGAACGGTAATTTTGTTCACCCCCCTTTTTTTTTTTCCTGAGGGCCCGGAGATATGTTCTATTAGAAGTGCAGACTTAACTTCATGCACCTAAATCACATATATGAGCTTGGTTCTTTGTGACACACTTCACGGGGTCTCTAGAAGCAGATTACCGTTTCGGAGATCCACTGATCACAGGTTAAAATGCTGTTTGGCAGCAGCTCGGAAGACCCTGAAAAGCAGAGCGGCTGCAATGCCAGATGGACTGGTCTATAAAATACAGTTATCCACATCTACGGCCGGCCACTGCCGGTTTGAGAGCTTGCTCTCCCAAACTCTAGAAGCAAGAACAAAATGGGATGGGGGCAGGGGCTAGTCGATTGTTTCTCTAAATGATCACAAATTCACCTCCAAGCTAACAGGAGAGAAAAAAAAGATTCCTAAAAGCAAGCCTGTCTCCTCAGTCACTCAGCTGTGAGGAAACCCACGCTAACAGAGGAAGCTGAAACAGTTCTGTCCTAAAGGCTTAGCTTTCAAGCCTGGTAACAGAAGTAAATAAAACGCTTTCTTAGTTGATACTATGCTTGCCAACCACCCTTCAAGATGTCTCTCACAGGAGCACAGATCCTTTATCAAGGTCAGAAGAGCAGCAAAAATTGCAAGAGATGCCTGAAAAAAAAAAAAAATCAGCTCTGAAGCCCAGATGTAGGCCCTGAAGTGACTTGTTCTGGAAACTCAGATCCAGCGAAAAGCTGGAAAGGCTTTTTACAAGAACTGACATTTATGAGCTAACAGATGAATGTGTATGACAAATTATTTGACATTTTGAGGGTTTTTAAATTTGCCTTTTTTTTTTCCCCCCTTTAAATCAACTTGATTTTATCTTTCCCTCCTCTTGCAATAAGGGAGTCTTAACCAGACAGTAAGGCAAAGCTCATTGCCTGTCACCTTGCTGTTGTTGCCCATGGAATGTTTATATCCCTTCTGTTGCTTCTTCCCTAAGGGTCACTATAAACAACTGTTTGAACAGCAAATATAAGTTCTGTGCTTGAACTCCGACCCACTACAGCCCTACAAAAAGAATGATACTGCTGACAGGGGAACCCGAGTATTCCCTCGCAGTGGAATATTCCCACACATTGCCCCATCTGTGGTTCTCCAAGGAAGACACTGGGAAAATCCTGTATTTACTACTGCAAAAGGCCAAGATCCACAGAGCACACTCAAAATGACAGATTCTTGCCAGTTTCTGCAAGATTGGTGTTACAGTATTATCAGTTACATTGGTCAAGATTGGTGATACAGTATTATCGTAGTCAAGTTTACTATACTTAATACTCCAACTCGCAAAACCAGACAATTAAAGTGGGTTTAATAAGAACACAAGTAATAGGCCAAATATGATTAATTTTAAACTGTTACACTTTATGAAACCTGGTAGACTCTTCTACTATAAGTTGTGAAACACGTATTCAATTAGACTGCAAATAATGTCTGAAGTCTGCAGTAACCAAATAAAATAAGACTTCCTTAAGAGAACTGAAACACCTAATCAATAGGAAATGTGTTTTTCTTTTCAAAACATTTGATTCTTCAGATGTATACAGAAGACATGGCAAATTCAAAGTATCTGATTTCTCTTAGATATGGAGATGTGGGGGTTTTTTAAGGGAAGGTTAATTTTACTACCAAATTAACTATTACAAGAAGGTACATTTCAAGCTAAATCGAATTTATCATTTAAAACACTGGATACTGAAAAATTCCACTAGTCAGGCTGCAAAAAACAATTTTGGCATTCACAATATCCTTGTCTCCTCACCACAAACTGACTAATTTCCAGATTAGCTTCAGTATTTCAAACCACATTAATAGCTATAAAATTTATTACATTGTGGCTTATAACACATCTTATCTTAAGATCTTTTCTGATTAATGCTGTTATGAGTCAGTGTGAGTTAACAGATGGAAGTTCTAGGTCTTTTTGTCAGTCAAAATTTACATGAACATTCAATTCAAGTGTTGTCGACTTGAAATGTTGACCCCAAAGACTGCTTGGTCATTTGGAGCTCACTTACTCACAAGATGTAGAGGGAATACAGCATATATTATCAACACAAAGCAACCTATACTTTTCTCTATAAAAATTCCTTTTAAATCTTACTTTTATTTGTCAACTACTAGCTTTTAGTTCATCAAATTATATATTACAGTATGTTTTGTTAGTTCAGCAAGCTAGTTAAAACAAAATACCCCCCAATACCCTCAGCAATCTAAAAATTAAATTCCCTTGAATATATATGGTTGTAAATATGCGGAGCATTTGAAATCAATAGTACTGCATCTTAAGTGGTTCCCAAATAATTCCATCAAGTGGATCAATTAAATCAGTCAGGTACTTCAGGTGGATTCAGACAGTCGGCTAAATGTGATTTGACATCCTTTAGCAGTATCTGATTGCCAGGGAAGCAATAATTGTTTCTGTGGGGCTGCAAGTCTAAATATTCCAGATAACCATTTATAAAAGTACTCCAAACTGTACACAAGCAGCGACAGAGTTGGTATTAATGTGCTAGGGGTCCCATCTTTCAAAAAACTGCTTCTTCTTTATTCAAGACAAATATGCAATTGCTAAAGCAAACAGCAGCTTTCCCACAGAAGGACCAGGTGCTGTCAGCACTTCTTTCCTTATGCTTTCAAGTACCACCACAGCAGAAACATTAAGGGCCATAAATTAAGGTACAGGATCACAATTACTAAGGAAAAAAAAGTTTATTTAGGCCCAAATGTCAGGATCTGTAATCCAGAGCTTAAAGATCCTATGGATAGAAAAGGAACCAACATTTTGAGAGGGAGAAACGTGTGAATCAGAAGAGAAAAAATACTGACAACTAAGAGACCATATCTGTGCTTTGGACAGGAGTGTGGGAACTGTTTCCAGAGCTCCAGACTGCAGCGACAACACATGTACAACACTCAGACTGTATCAAGAGAGGACAGGAGAATAAAACCAGTTTTCAGCTTTTCATTCATAACACTGGGGTCTGATTTTGCTGACTACCGAGCTGTAAGTTTTCTTAAAATAAATTGCTATCAACAGTGTTAAAAAAAATAAATCCAACAAATAAAATTATAATACCAACATTCGAAGAAAGCAATTTCAAAAAAATCTCCAAATAATTAACTAACTCCACACCAGAACATCCAATTTCTTTCTGCCTCCATGAAATGTTATCTTCACTGGCAACAGTCATACCAACCTGGCGCCACAACACATGGTCAGAATAGTAGAGAAAGACTGGGGGAAAAAATAACATAGCACCAGACTTACTAAGCACAGAAAAATTTATCATAATTTACACCATAGTTATTATAGCCAAACATTTAGGTTATATGCACTTACTGACTACATGCCAGATCAAGACATTAAATTAACAGGCTGTTTGTTGCTTTTGAAGAAAGAATTCTTCCATTTGTGCAGGGAAAAACACCACTAGCATACTTGCAAAATGACACATAAAAGCCAGGAGAGCTTGGTTCATAATTACATTGCCTATTTTACTTCTGTCAGGAATCAAAAGGGATTTCAAGAATTCTAGTTGAGATGCCAATTAATCTTAACCTTTAATTTTTACTCATTCCTCATGTCACATCTACAAATTACCTACAGAAATCTCTAACCTCTAAGGGCAGCACTGGTACCTATTCTCCACACTGTCCACATCTCCTTAAAAGCTACTACAGACAGAGGTCATGTTCCAAGTAACTTCAAGGAAAGTAAATAATGCAAATTCACCAGTCACCCTGACTCTTAGGAAATATCTTTTAGTTTAATTTTATTTTTTCCCTGCATGTCTTCTGCCTGTTAAATGATTCTAACTGTTAATTAGTCAGTAGCATGAGAAATCTGTCATTGATTTTCTTACGCCTCATGTTATCTTCCTTGCTTAAATTACTCAAGTCACCTAGCTGCAACATTATTTTAACTCCAGTGTTCATATCATTTGTTACCTTCATGCAGACATATAAAGTGTTGCTAGAAACCAAAACTCAAATGTTTTCCACAGCATCTCTTTGTATCTTCGGAGGATAAATGAAGAACCATGGACATTAACCCTCCTTTTATTATAAGGATTTATAAAGCACGTGACCATTCAGAAGGAGGTCAGCAAGGACCAAGATGGAAAAAGACAGCCAGAGAAGATCTTCCTAGAGAACTAAGAGGAACCATCTGTCAAAGCAAGGAAAATGAATATAACTTATGAAACAAGGGGAAGTTTGTGGAAGAAGACAAAAAAAAAATTAAAAAGGTTGACCTAGTTCAAAACAAAAAGAACAGAAACATTAAGGGGGAGAGAGAGAGAGATTCATGACCCTGCAAAGACTCAAGAAAAAAAAAAATCTCCTGTAGCTCTTGTTATGAAAATATAACTGCTTCATAAATTATTTTGGATTGCTGTCTACACTACTGTGCATATGTTGATTCCCCAGAAATAATATTAGTTCTTCAGGCATTAAAACATCCTGGTACTTCCCAGCAACTCTGTGGCAAATTCATGACATTTTTGTACCAACTAGACACCTCCTCCCTGTACTGATTCCACCCACTCTCATTAAGTTTTCTACATAATTCTGCAATATCTTCTAATGAAACCAACCAAGAATTTTATATTCCCATTGCTTTCTTACAGCCAGAGTCTTCCTGTTACTTCAGCTGCCAGTTATTCCATTCTGTCAGGCACACTGCATACTCAATAATGTCTACACAGCTACTTGAATTTCATTTATATCCTTAATATACCATACTTTAGGCCATACCTAGCAAAAGGGTAAACTGTAATTAATAACATCAATTTTAATCCAAGTCTAGGCAAGAAAAAGGCTAAAACAGAAGCAGTAGGTCTGAGAAAAGTGGAAAACTGTCACCATCTAAAAACAAGTTTAAATGGCAAAACACTCAAGACATTATAGGGATTACAATTTGTGACTGTTATCATACAGTTGACTTTTCCAAGTTGAAAAGGAATCTAGTATCTTGCTGCAATGAAACACTACAGAAGGAGGCCTACAG
>NW_010335279.1:0-1031 GCF_000700745.2 Antrostomus carolinensis
ATTGATTAATTAATTTATTAATTGATTAATCGATTAAGCGATCAATAGCCTAATTAACCCCCGATGGTCAATTAATTAATTGATTAAGAGATTAAACAGTCAATTGCGACTCTTCGCCGTCGCCACGATGATGGCCATGGGTGTTGGAGCTGTGATGAGCACCCTAATTAACCCCTGATCATTAATTAATTAATCAATCAATCGCCTAATTAACCCCTGATCATTAATTAGTTAATTAATTAGTTGATTAATTGATTAAGAGTGGCGATTGATTGGTTAAGCGATCGATCGCCGTCTTCTTCGCCGTCGCCACGATGGTTGCCACGGGTGTTGGAGCTGTGATGAGCACCCTAATTAACCCCTGATCATTAATTAATTATTAATTGATTAATTGATTAATTGATTAATTGATTAATTGATTAATCGATCAATTGCCTAATTAACCCCTGATCATCAATTAATTAATTGATTAAGCAATCGATCACCATCTTCTTCACCGTCACCACGATGGTTGCCATGGGCGTGGGAGCTGCAATGGGCGCTCTAATTAACCCCTGATCATTAATTAATTAATTGATTAATCGATCAATTGCCTAATTAACCCCTGATCATCAATTAATTAATTGATTAAGCAATCGATCACCATCTTCTTCACCGTCACCACGATGGTTGCCATGGGCGTGGGAGCTGCGATGAGCACCCTAATTAACCCCTGATCATTAATTAATTAATTGATTAATCAATCAATCTCCTAACTAACCCCTGATCATTAATTAGTTAATTAATTAATTGATTAATCGATCACCACTCTTTGCCATCGCCACAATGGGTCGTGATTAATTAGACGGGTCGCAATTAATTCGATGGGTCCCAATTAATACGATGGGTCGTGATTAATTAGATGGGTTCCAATTAATACGATGGGTCCCAATTAATCAGATGGGTCCCAATTAATCCGATGGGTCATGATTAATTCGATGGGTCCTAATTAATACGATCAGTCCCAATTAATTCAATGGGTCGCAATTAAT
>NW_010335280.1:0-804 GCF_000700745.2 Antrostomus carolinensis
GGGCAATCTTTGGTAGCAAGCTGGCTGACCTAGCAAGGCAGCCTTTAAACTGAAAGGCTTGGGGGGTGGGGTCCCAAGTAGCAATGCTGAAGCCACTGCAGTAGACTGGGGAATGGGACAGGCCAACTGTCAGAGTAACAAGTCTTCCTTAACTGCCTCCCATGACTGGAGCCAGAAGGTCAGTCACCTCAAGGGTGTGCAGAACTATAGGAGGTCCTCTTGCATCTCCCTGGGGATACCTGGATGCTCCACTCCCTTCTCCTAAGTGTTTGTATACCAATGCACGCAGCATGGGGAATAAACAGGAAGAACTAGAAACTTGTGTGCAATCATAGTGCCATGACCTCATTGCGATCACAGAGACAAGGTGGGACAGCTCGCATGATTGGAATACCGTCATGGATGGGTATGTCCTCTTTGGGAAAGACGGGCCAGCAAGGCAGAGTGGCAGGGTTGCCCTTTATGTGAGAGAGCAACTAGAATGTATCCAGTTCCACCTAGAGATGGATGATGAATGAGTGGAGAGCTTATCGGTGAAAATTAAGGGGTGGGCTAACATAGGTGACATTGTTGTGGGTGTTTACTATAGGCCGCCTGATCAGGATGAGGAGGTGGATGAGGCCTTGTACAGGCAGCTGAGAGTAGCCTCAAGACCGCAGGCCCTGGTTCTCATGGGGGTCTTCAATCACCCCGATATTTGCTGGAAAAGCAACACAGCCAGACACATGCAGTCCAAGAGGTTACTGCAGGTAGTGGAAGAGCCAACGAGGAGGGGTGTGATTCTGGACCTTGTTCTTACTAACA
>NW_010335281.1:0-7856 GCF_000700745.2 Antrostomus carolinensis
CTTCCCAGGTGAAGGACTCTGCACTTGCTCTAACTAGCCAGAAGTGGCTAGTTAGTTGCGGCGCTAGTTAGTGCTGCTGTTTGGGCAGGAAAGCCCTTGCAGAAGACTGGGGTGTTGCTGGTGCAATATACCCTCCAGTGGAGAGCTCCAAAGATGATGAGGGGACTGGAGCATCTCTGTTATGAGGAAAGGCTGAGACCTGTGTCTGTTTAGCCTGGAGAAGAGAAGACTGAGAGGGGATCTTATCAGTGCTTATAAATACCTAAAGGGTGGGTGTCAGGAGGATGGGGCCAGACTCTTTTCAGTGGTGCTCAGTGACAGGACAAGGGGCAAGGGCATAAACTGGAACACAGGAAGTTCCATCTGAAGATGAAGAAAAAAATTCTAGCACTGGGACAGGCTGCCCAGAGAGAGAAGAGATGTTGTGGAGTCTCCTTCTCTGGAGATGTTCAAAACCCACCTGGATGTGATCTGGTGAACCTGCTTTGTCACAGGGTTTGGACTAGATGATCTCCAGAGGTCCCTGCCAACTCTGACCATTCTGTGATTCTGTGAAAGGCAAAGTCCTGCTTCCTTTGGTGCATTGTGGTGGGAGGTCCGGGAGCCCCCGGGGTGGGCAGGAGGTGCTGCGGCTGCCCTCCCGTGGGCTGTGTCAGCAGGTGTGTAGCAGATGGCCTGTTACTCCCCTGTGGTCTGTGTTAACAAGCGTGTGTGCCCGGGCCCCCTGGCTCTTACAGATGATCCAGCTGCTGGCCTGTGACTTGCTGCTCTCTCTCCGCACCAGCCTGTGGCAGAAGCAGGCAAACGCCAGCCAGGCCCTGGGTGAGACCTACCACGCCTCGGCCCCTGAGCTGACAGGTTTCCAGCGTGACCTCGGCAGTCTGCGCAAGCTGGCCCATGGCTTCAGGCCCGCCTATCGCAAGGTGATGACTTGCCTCCCCTGCCTGCACCGCCTCCAGCTTAACTATAGCACTTCCCAGGCTGGGGGTGACAGGGATGCTGCAGCCCCTGGAAACATAGGATGTGCATGGGCTTGAGTGGGGTGGACACCGGGCATGGGATGGTCTGCCACCAGCAGCCTCCATATTTTCTCTTGGTGGGTGATAGGAGGGCTCCCATGTGAGTCTGATGCATGTGGGGAGGTGTCCACCTTAATTTCTACCTAGAAAACAATCAGCATGGCTGTATTACCAGGCAGATACCGTGGCATCCTGTTGCTTAACATGGCTTCAGACCAGGTCAGTCCCTCCAGGAGTGTGAAAGGAGGCTCCTTGTCCATGTTGGTTCTGCAGGTAGCTGGGGGGTCAGATGCCTTCTGCACCTGTAGAGCACCAGGTGCTTCTCTGGGGATTTTTGCTCCCTTCAGATCTCTTCAGTCTATCTAGTTTTACACCTGTGTAGAGAAAGTGTAGTCTAATACTTGGACAGTTGTCCTGGTATTGTCCAAACTCTGAACTTCAAAGTGTGATGCTGTTAGCAGAGTGCTGCACTGGCGGCCTGGGGTGAGATACCTGTCTAGGCCACAGTTCCAGAGTTTGCTCTCCCATTTCCACCCTGTTCCCTGCTCTCATTACTTCCTCTTTCCAGGCCACTCACAGTTATGTGTGAAAAGCTTTTTCCCTTCTTCATGGTTGCACTAACCTGCAAATTCTCCAGAGACAGGTGGGAAGATCAGAGAGGAGCAGGGAAGTGGGTCTCTGTTGTTGTCAAGGCATCAGGGCTCCACTCTTGAAATACGGTGGCTGAAGGATGACGTGAGTTCAGCTGCAGCATCACCCCCATGCCAGCCTGCCTCTCACCCCTCCCTCCTGCTTTGCCTTCCAGGTCTTCCTCCATGAGGCCACCGTGCGCCTGATGGCAGGTGCCAGTCCTACCCGCACCCACCAGCTGCTGGAGCACAGCTTGAGGCGACGCACGCCCCAGAGCAGCAAGCAAGGTCAGGCCCAGGCAGCAACCCACTGCCTGTGGGGCTGGGAGGGGCAGGCTTGGGCAAGCTGGGGGACACAGCTGCAACCTGCAGTGTCTTCTCCACGTCTGAGGCTCAGGATAATGTGCTCCTGTTAGCCTATGGCTTGTGGTGATACTTCTGCCATGCTCTCTACAAGCTGGCTAACGTGAGCTGCCAGCCCTGGGCTGGAGGTGTTGGTGAACAGGCTGGAAAAACATTTACCTTTGTGCAGAAGCCAGGAATCCTGAAGGGGAGAGCCAAGAGGCACGGTGCTAGCTATAAAATCCCTTGGGGGTTTAAGGGAATGGGCAGATGCGCATGGCGGTGCTGGGATGAGCCCTAGGAAGTGAAGTGAAAGGGACCATCTTTGTAGAAGAGAGGATTGGCAATTCCTGCCTGACTCCAGCTCAGGCTGTTCTCCACTGCTAGCCTAAAGAAGCTGCTTGAGGGTCTGCATGGTGCCTGCCACTCTTGGCATGGATGGGGAATGCCAGACAGAGATGCCTGTGCTCACTGGTGCCAGTTGAAGGCCCGCAGGCAGGGTTTTGTCATGCTGGTGATAGCTTCATCGTGAGCTTTCTCTCTTCTCTTGTGCATAGGTGAACTGGACGCCCTGCCAGGCCAGAGGGAGCGAGCCACCGCCATCCTGTTGGCCTGCCGCCATCTCCCTCTCTCCTTCCTCTCCTCCCCAGGCCAGCGAGCTGTCCTGCTGGCTGAGGCTGCCCGCACCCTGGAGAAGGTGGGGGACAAGCGCTCCTGCAATGACTGCCAGCAGATGATCGTCAAGCTGAGTGGGGGCACGGCCATTGCTGCCTCCTAACGTCAGCATGGGGCTGCCTTGTGCAAAGACAGCGTGGTCGACCATCAGCCTGGACTTCTCTTCCGGAGCTAAAAAAAAAGAAAAAAAAAAAAAGTACTAGGTTAGGGCTGTGCCAGTGGGAGAGGGAGGGGGGGTTTGATTTTGCCGATTGTTTGGTTTTGTTTTTCTTTTTAACTTGCCCCAGGTTCAGCTTTATTAGCCTCCTTGCTTGTTCTCAGGTGCTGCAGCAGAAATCTGTCTAGTTATGAGTTTTGCGACTGTGCCTGGGGCTGTTGGGAAGTGCTGCCCCAACCTGGAGGCCCTATCCCTGCTCAGGGGAGAAGTCCGCAAGCCCAAGGCATAGAATCGTAGAATACCAGGTTGGAGGGGACCTCAAGGATCATCTGGTCCAACCTTTCTTGACACGGTTGCAGTCTAGACAAGGTGGCCCAGCACCCTGTCCAGCTGAATCTTCTAAGTGTCCAGTGTTGGGGAATCTACCACTTCCCTGGGGAGATTCCTCCAATGACTGACTGTTCTAATTGTGAAAAATTTTCCTGTTGTGTCCAGTTGGAACCTTCCCCAGGAGTAACTTGTACCCATTCCCCCTCTTTTCCATGTGATTCCTTGTAAAAGCAGAGTCTCCATCTTCTGTGTAGCTACCCTTTAAGTACTGGAACATGGTGATGAGCCTTCTCTTCTTAAGGCTGAACAATCATAAACTCATAGAATGGTTTGGATTGGAAAGGATCATAAAGATCATCTAGTTCCAACCCCCCTGCTATGAGCAGGGACACCTTCCACTAGACCAGGTTGCCCAAAGCCTCATCCAGCCTGGCCTTCAACACTTCCAGGGAGGGGGCATCCACAACTTCTTTTGGGCAACAAACCAAATTCTCTCAGCCTTTCCTCATATGGCAGGCTTCCCAGTCCTTTGATCATTTTCATGGCCCTTCTTCGGACCCTCTCCAGCTTGTCCACATCTTTTTTGTATAGTGGGGACTAAAACTGAACGCAGTGTTCCAGGTGTGGCCTGACAAGTGCTGAGTAGAGTGGGATGATGACTACTTTATCTCTGCTGGTGATGCCCTTGTTGATGCAATCCAGCATCCTGTTGGCTTTCTTTGCTGCTGCAGCACACTGTTCACTCATACTGATCGGACCCTCTCCAGCTTGTCCACATCTTTTTTGTATAGTGGGGACTAAAACTGAACGCAGTGTTCCAGGTGTGGCCTGACAAGTGCTGAGTAGAGTGGGATGATGACTACTTTATCTCTGCTGGTGATGCCCTTGTTGATGCAATCCAGCATCCTGTTGGCTTTCTTTGCTGCTGCAGCACACTGTTCACTCATACTGAGTTGTTGTCTACCAGGACACCCAGGTCCCTTTCCACAGAGCTGCTCTCCAGACAGGTAGATCCCAGTCTGTGCTGCGCTCCAGGATTATGTTTTCCCAGGTGCAAGACCTTACATTTGTCATCATTGAACTTTGTAAGATTTTTGTTAGCCCACTCTTCAAGCTTATCCAGGTCTTCCTACCGGTTGGCTCTCCCTTGTGAAGTGTCTGTTTTGGTATCATCAGCAAATTTTGTCAGGGTACACTTGATCCCATCATCCAGATCACTTATGAAGATACTAAACAGCGCTAGGCCCAATATTGATCCCTGAGGGATCCCACTTGTGACAGGTTGCCAGTTTGAAAAAGAGCTATTTACCACCACCCTCTGGGTGCAGCCTGTCAGCGCGTTCCCCACCCACCACATGGACCACTTGTCTAGACCATAACATATCAGTTTCTCCAGGAGGAGGCTGTGGGGAACAGTATTGAAAGCCTTGGAGAAATCCAGGCAGACAACATCCACTGCTCGTCTCACATCAACCAAGCAGGTTACTTTGCCGTAGAAGGTGATCAGGTTCGTGAAGCACAATTTGCCCTTGGTCAATCCATGCTGGCTTTTCTCTATCACGTGCTTCATTTGACTTGTGATAGCCTTCAGAAGGATTCGTTCTGTAACTTTCCCAGGGATTGAAGTTAAGACTGGTGGGCCTGTAGTTTCCTGGATCCTCCTTTGAGCCCTTCTTGTAGATGGGGATGACATTACTCTTCCAGTTTTCTGGAATGTCCCCCAACCTCTGTGACTTCTCAACGATTATGGAGAGTGACATCGCAACAACAACCAGCTCTCTTAACGCCCTTGAGTGGATAACATCTGGGCTCATCAGTTTGAAGGGGTCAAGCTCCTGTAATAGTTCACATACCAACTCTCGTCTGTCCTCAGGGGCATCTTGTTCTCTTCCCAAGGACCTCTACAGAAAGAAACCTCTGGGGAGGGCAAGGGATCTGCTCAGGCCTTGTCCTGTGGGGCTGCTGGGGTCTGGGGCCATTCCTGAGAGAGGGGTAAGGCACTGACTTTCCTTGAGCTGTGTGTCAGGAAACTGAAGCCCCCTGGACCCAACTCACAGAGGTGCTCTGGGAGTATTGCTTGGGGCCAGTGCTGCCTGGCAAATTTATCTACAGTTTTTATACAGGTTTTTTATAGGAGTGTTTGTGGCTTTACAAAAATGTAGGGAACGATGCAGCAGATTTCCCTTCCTTTCCACTTCATGCATCTCCTGCCTGTGATCAGAGCTGCCTGTGATTTTTGGCAGGGGCTTGGGTTTGTGGCAGCCCCATAGGAGGCTAGGGGGTCCCTGGTCATTTGGCACCAGGTGGTGGTGGAGGTGGATGCGCAGCGCCCTGCACTTGGCATGAAGGGTGAATGCTTCTCTGGTGCCTTTTTGTTCATGCAGAAAATTTTTAGAAACAGTTTTTTATTTTACTAAATCCCAGTCTCAGAACTTGTCTTCAGATGTCTCCCCTTCAGCTGCTCAACAGCTTCTGAGCTCCTGCAGGGACTGGGAGGCACTGCCTCAGGGTGCAAGTCTCCTGGCTCTATTGCCTTCACTGTTCAGAGCAGTTTGACTTGGCAGGTGTTGATCACCTGTGGCTTTCCAAGAGGTGGAGGTGGATCAGGGACATGTGAGGAACGGTTTGACCTCTTTCTCTCTGCCTTTCCTATTGCATCCCTCCAAAGAAGTGTGAAGCAGTTGCCCACTAACGTGCAAATGTGGAAACCGGCCTTTGGGAGGCAGGCATCACTGTTTCTCCCTGTGCATAGCTGGCGTACGCTCTGTGATGGGTACAGGCAGCCGCCCAGTCCTGTCCTGTCCCAGTCAGGCCTGTAAGCATGGTGACTCCTCTAAATCAGACCTTGGGCTGTTTGGCAAGAAGCTTCTACATGTATCTAGCTCTTGCAGAGGGGCATGAGAGCTTGAGCTCCTTCCAGAATGAGGGGGGAAAAGATGAGGGCTTTTGGCTTCTGGGAGGGGGATTTCATGTGTTGCAGGAATTGAACACAAGGAATGGTAGTTGGAGCTGCCTGGCTTCAACAAGATGGAAACTGGGGCTAGGAGAATCCTGTCTCCAGCAAAGCCTGTTCACAGTGACCCCGTGCTATAGCTGTGAACAAAAGCGTGGGGAGCAGAAGATGCTTCCCTCCCTCACTCTATTTGGGGAATAGCTGGTGGACTCCTAGCCCTGACTGCCAGCAGCTCATGCAGTTGAAGGGGAGCTCATCCTTTTGGGGGGGAGAAGTTGCTCTTGCATGTCTTTGATCAGTGTAAGGGGTGCTCTGTTTCAGGTGGTGGCAGCCACTTCTGCTTTGAGCAGGTATCCTAAGCATGCAGAACAGCTCTTGGGTTTGGGTGGGTTTTGATTGCCCATCAGTGATCCTATTTTTGGGGGGTGGATCACATCCTCCTACTTTGTTTCTTCTAAGTGGCTCTCACACTGTTTTCCTGGTCATGTTTTTTTCCTAAAATACAGAAACTACTTTTGGCAACCTCCGAGTTAACGTCGTGTTTCCGAAGATCTGCATGCAATGTGTGGGAAGTTTTGTACTTTAGTAAAAGGGGAAGTGAGACTTTGGGAAAACAGAGATGCTGAGGCTTCGCTTTGTCACTTAATGGTGGACGGAGTCCTGGGGGAAGCGCTGCAGGGAGTACCGGCTTGGCTAGGGGGCTGCTGGCGGAACCCCTGGTAGCCAATGGCATGATCCATGGAGGGTCCTAGCACTGCTGGTACTCCACTCCTCTCTCCTCTAGGGCAAGGGATCTTTCCCCTGTTTTTTTCTACACTGTTCATAAATTTGCTGCCCATCTGTCCCTACAGATTTTTTTATATGTGTGTGTATATACTGTAACTTTTTTTTGTTTGCGGGTAGGAGGAAATTGTTTTATGGATTATGTGAAGAAAGTCTATTTATCCACATGGAGTTGGGAGTAGGGATGCTTTGTGAAACAAGGTGCAACTGGTGGTTGGGAGGTTTCCCAGGGAACATACCTGCTGTCTGAAAACCCTGCTCCAGGGCTCGTAAGCATCTGTTCCCAAATAAAGGTGAATGTTACCACCACCACCTCCCGCCTGCCCTCTTTTTCTTAGCCCTCTTCCTCCCACCCAGCAGCTGCTCTTAAGCATAGGTGAGCCTGCAATGTCCTTCAGAGACATCCAACCTCACAAGCACCTCAGTCCTTTGTCCAGATAACTTGGAAAATGGAGCTGTATGGCTTGCAACAAAAGATAGTCCCTTGGTGGAGCAAGTGTGATGTCTCTGTGTTCCTTTGGAAGCAACCCAACAGGCTTATGACTTGAGAAGAGCCAAGAAAGGTAGAGCTGGGCTAGAAGCCTGCAATTTTAGGAGCATCTGTATGGGAGGAAAGCTTTTACCTGACCTTGCTTGGAACACTGTCCTTTCACTCCATGTCTTCATTTCTCTGTTCCCCCTGGTAAAACTGTCAGAACCATTAAACTTCAGACAGAGGAGATTGTTTGGTTTTTGTGTAGCAGCTCAAAGGGTTTTGCAGTTGGCCCTGGAAGCTATGTTCCCACCACGTCTCCCATCACAGAGGTTCCCCAGGCCCTGTGGGAGTGGGCTTTGCACCCTGCTGCCCATGGGGAAGGGGCTGGGGTTTTGGGAGCAGCGCAGGGTCCACCAGCTGATCCATACCAAGGCCATACAGTTTAATGTATTATTTATTGACAAGGTGGAGGCTGGGGCAGTGGGGAAGGGGA
>NW_010335281.1:7929-8132 GCF_000700745.2 Antrostomus carolinensis
GGGTTGCAGGAGCTAGGTGGGGGTGCCTGGCCCCAGCAGGATGTGGCCCCCCATCCCTGGGGCTGTAGTCCATCCAGCATCAGCCCCCATTGCCCAAGCAGCGCACTGCTCTGCCAGTGCGCCCCGGGGCAGGCTGAGAACAGCTGAAGCTTGTTGCCTAGATGAGTGGGAGGGCCTATCCCCCAGTCCCTCCTCGATGGTGA
>NW_010335282.1:0-2395 GCF_000700745.2 Antrostomus carolinensis
CAGTGCACTCTGCTCCCTCATCCAGGTCATTCTTATACACATATTTTTATATTCATATGGCTGCAAAGTCTTCACATATAAAGTCTACTATTAACCAAATAGCAAGAACCTACAAATTATTTTGCCTGGGGGGCAAAAAAAAACCCAAACAGAAAAGACATCTCAGGGGACAAAAAAGGAGAAAGTAACTGCAAATATAGTGACAAATACATATTAGAAAAGTGATATTTTATTAATAATATTAATTAATATTTTATTTTGGCAAATCTTGCTCTGAATCTCATTCAAATCAACATTAAAAAAATGTGTAAGTCATTGAATGCTGCATAGCAGTGAGTTGCCATAAGCATACAATAAAGAGCCTGTTCAATCATGATGGCAACCTTCATCAGAATGAACACAATGATCTTCTCTGTTCCTAACTGAGAAATGCAAACATGTTTTCCCACCATCATCATAAAAATCCTGCAATTTTTAATCTAATGTTGGCAAGAAAGCAAGTGGGAGTATGGAAGCCAAAATAAGAAATCTTGAGCCTTTAGCAAAAGCTGGGGTTTTTTTGCCTTTTTTGTATGAAACAGGGCAGCTTGGACTGTGGTGTGTCTCTACATGTATATGAGCACGTGCGTGCACACACACACACACACACCTGCTCTGAGCATTTCCAGTTTTTCCAACCCTATTTCCCAGCAGAATGTACATCTATATTCTTATGTATGAATGCTGCTTCACCGTGACAATGCAAAAAATAAACATATTCTGAAGACGCTGGTAGATAGCAGGTCTCCATCTGGTGAAAAACAGCAGTCTGCACAGGGAGCAATGCCAGATTACGGTGGCCCAGGAGATGCCTACATGATTTAGGTGTCTACCTATTCACTACTGTTTAAGAAGAATGGCAGATTTACAAAACATTACTGTGGGATTTTTTGGCCCATCCAAATAGATGCCAACTAATGTTAAGAATGGCCATTCGAAATCATGGCTTGGCCTCATCCAGAATGTACCCTCACTGATAAAAAGTCACATTCAGATACTTGTGTCTTTCCAAAGCTTGCACGAGATGGCTGAGAACATCCACCTTCCAGCTTGGGAAGGGATCATAGCTGAGTCAGCAAACAGACTCGATACTTTCTTCTGACATTGCAAATTCAAGTTTCTACTTTGAGGCTCAAGACGGGTTTCAAACAAGATGATATTATTATAATGACAAGTTAAGGATCAGCTTGCCCTTCAAGCAAGAGGAGTGCTTAAACAACTTCTAAGCCAGTGATGCAGTAAACTTGGAAGGAAATGCTAGCTCTAGAGTGGGCAAGGAGAGGTATGGTAGAGTGCAGGGGACATGAAAATCTTGAACTCCGCCTTTGTATAACCCTAAACTGCCCTGACTGTTCTCCATCACTGTTGCTCTGTCTGGGCTTTGAGAGTTCTGTGATTTACAGGAATGCATGTTTAGAGGTCAAAAAGATTGTGGAAGTCATCTCCCTGTTGTTGAGCAAATATGGATGTAGGCCATGGCTTAGATTGCATGCCTCAGCTGTTGGAAAAGAAATTCCAGCAGGAAAGGTGTTCCACAAGTCACCCAAAATGTTCCTACCCTGAGAGTTTGAAAGGTTTTACTAATCTCTACCATAGCTCTCATTATAATCTATCATCTATATTTGAAATCCGTTGTGCTGCCAATGACATACAGGAAGGGAAAATGGTCAAGAGTCTCTTTATAAAAAAGGTGCACTTATTTGAGGGAAATTGCCTTATTCTTCTACCCTACACGTCTTTTTAAATTTACATTAAATGAGATCCAGTGTTCTTTCAACACTTTCACTTTGCCACCTTCTCTTTTTTTAACCCTGTTTTAGACTCTTTCCAGCTTATCACTGTATTTTTTTCAAATAGACTGCCTGGAACCTGACGCAGTACTCCTGGAGTCAGTGCTCCTGACTTCACTGAGGAAGGCATTTCCAGCATTGTTTTTACTAAAATGGCATTTATTATAATTTGGGATTTGTGATTTTATTTTTTTCGCTGTTGGCTAATGACTAAACTCTCACTGGCTGTGTAACTGCTGGATCCATTGAAGGCTTTGAAAGGTAGTTTATATTTCCTGTAGATCTGTTTCTTGATCTTGACTATAATAATTTCATTTTCCTTCATGGTATTTTATGGCTCTCCTGCTCTACACAGAATTTTGTTATATCAGTTCACCAAGATTTAGATACCACCTCTGCTGAAGACATCAAGAGTTGTGCTACTCTCATCAGTGAAAGTTAAAACAAGTTCTGAATGCCTAAAAGCAAATTGATGCATCACTTATGTATTACACTGCCAAATGCCAATGAGGTACAGGCTGTATCCCGGTGTCTTCTTGGTATGCTTTAGTTTTTACCTCCTGCTG
>NW_010335282.1:2420-13213 GCF_000700745.2 Antrostomus carolinensis
AAAAACACTTTGTTGCAACATTGAAAAGACTGAGAGAATTCTGTTTGCTGAAGTGAAAGCTGACTTTATAGATATATGCTTTTTGACTCATTACAGTGTCAAGCTGACACTGGTGTATGGATGACTCAAACAAGAATGTGAGGAGTCTGATTTCCATGAATACCTTGTTTTATTGCATTGGAGTACACTGTTTTGATCTTTTTTCATTAGGGTAGTTTGGTTTTTGTAAAGTTTATCAGCATCAGTCATGAGTGTGTGTATGTATTCTCTTCCTTTCTGAGCTTTTTAGACTGACTTTGGACCTTCAGATGTTGCTAAAGGCAGACAAAGCAAGAAATTATAGTGCAATTTAGCTGTGTAATGGAATTAAAAGCAAACCAAGCACACCATATTTTGTACACATCAGTTTACCAGAAGAAAAAATAATCTTGGCTCCCGAAATAAAGTGCCTGCAAGAAAAAAGACAGGCTGAAGTGAAAAAAGAAGTTGCCTAAAATTTATATTCACTTTTCTTCTGCTATGGTATCATGTCTTTGATATAGGATTTATCTCACCAAAAGGCAGGCTTCCAAATGGAAACTACTAGTGCTGTACTATAAAGGAGTAATTTTCTTAACATTTCCATGTCTACACTACAGAATGCTGAAGAGTTTGAAAGTTTTACCTGCAATGTGAGTTGACTTTAAATTCTTTTGACTGCATTGTCACAGAAGGAAAACATACTCATAAAAAGTGTCCATAAAACTTTGTTCAGAAATAAGTTTTTAGAAAATCTGGATTCCTGACAAATTTAGCAGCAAAACAACTGTTGCAAAGTACAATCAAAGGATGTAGGAATAGAAGTGATTTTGGTGCTTTTGATTCTTCTAATTGTGCAAAAAAAGTACATCTCTGATGTGATATTTCAAGTGTTGTTTGGACTATCTCATAAGCATGTGGTGGCTTGTAGTGAAACAAGATGGAACAAATGGAATTGGCATATTCTTCTTACAAATTCCTGATGAGGAAGCTGGATTACAAATTGAAAGGAATGGTGATGAAATGGATGATATAACTAATTATGTAACTTTTCATATTTGCACAACCATAAACTGGAACAGAAATTGCTCAGCTTTCCACAATGGAAAGTGATATCGTCTTGTGTGTATTACACTGTAAACATCCAAAAAAGAAATATGCAAATGTTTCAATAATTCATGTTCACACATCACTCAGCTTTGGGAAGGAGAAGGCTGAACCTAGGATGTCAATCAGGCTCATATTGTAAAGAAAGTGAAAAAAAAAAATTAAAACACTATTCTACTTTGAAAAATAAATAGAATGTATGGTCTTAGGGACATTCTATTTATCTGTTCACCATATCTTAATTTGGGCTGTTTACAAGTAACATTAAAACTTTTCATGATAGCTGGCTCTGAAAAGTTCTTGGAACTTGAAAGTGAAATTTTTCCCTTTACTTTTCACCAGAAGAAGGGATTTCAAGATGATCACTTTTCCAACTATTCTGTTGATAGCAAGTCAGGAGAGAGTCTAACCCATTCTCCAAGCTATGTTCGTATACTGATGGGAAAGGAATAGAAGTATTTTGTTCACATAAAATGCTACCAGTGACTCTGAACAAAAACAAGGAGTAGAGCTACCAGTACTTTTATCATCACTTTCTAAATTAGAAGTTTCATAAGTAGCACAAACTAAAGAAGGAGGGAAAAAGAATGAATTTGGTATAACTTGGTGAATTCGACAGACTTGTTTGATCTTTAGTCTACAGATGAAGTAAAATGGTTTCTCTCTCTCTCAGATATTTGCAGAATTTAAGCCTATGTTTGAGTGAAACTGAGACTTTTCCGATTTCTACCTTCCTCTGATTGAGAGGCTCCACATTTTAAATTATTGCTGACAAGTTGAACAGATTCACCAGGATATGTAAAAACTTCTACACAGTTCTATAGAAACACAGAGCAAAAAGACAGTGCTGCCACCAAAACAGATTATTGCCCTCTCTGAGAAATGTTGCACAGAATAATTTTTAATTTTTTTTAAAATATAAATAAAATGTATAGAAAAAATTCAGGGATGGTCTCACCTTTTCCCCTGGTTATTTAGTGAGAAGTATTTTCATTTTTCAAACAGTTTTACTATCAAACTAGGCCACTCTTGAAAAAATCCAAGGAAAAAAAACAAAACACTTGCATATAAATGTTGCAAGCTCATGTTTTCGTATTTGCCAAGTTTTGCCTGGTTTTGCATAAAAATTATGGGAAACTACAAATTTCTTACTGTACCACTCTTCAGAAACAGCTTTTTGCAGAAATAATTTAGAAAAGAGGAATAAAATCCCATATGTGTGTATTCTCTACCAAGATGCTTTCTTTAAAATCTTGTTTTAACAGGTTATTTAGAATTTTTTTTCATGTCTTTAGACATTTACAAAATAAAACCTTTCAGCCAAAAGCCTGAAATCTTGAATTGAGCACCTGGCCACGAAATCCTGCAGAGCTGTAGTCACAGTACCAATGTAGTAGTATGTGCTCTCTTTAACTTTCAACAAGGAAATTTACTGTGGTATTATCAACATATAATTCATTTTTGGAAAACTCCTTTGCCTACTTGGCAGAGCAATTCAGTATTTTCCTTACTAATTATGACACTTAACCACTTCAGAAAGCACTTTTTATCTTCAAAGTACTCTGAAAGCATTAAGTGATTTTTTTTTAATGTTAAAAACACTGACAGCGGGCAGGCAGGCAGAAAAACAGCAGTCTCTGTAGGAGCAGGTAAAGGAGTGGAGAGGTCTGAGGCTTGATTCTACTTGAAGTTGCCTACATCCAGCTTTTGCTGTTGCCAAGCATGTTTATATAGCTGGTAATTTCACAGTGATTATAGCCCCCAAATGCCTGCCACAAGGCTTTGTGTAAAATAAAGCTAGACCCGAGCCATGGTCTGTATCCCACAGTCTCCTTTCCTGGTACACCGGAGCCAGCAGATCCTCCTGACTGCATCCTGGCCACCAAACTGGCCAACTGCTGTAACCATCACTCCACTGCACCCTGTAACACTGACATCCCTACTCTCAAGTTTCCTTTTGCAAATCAGAGACAGACTGATTGTGCTTGAGCAGTGGCATAGAATTACTACTCCTCCTTCAACCAAATGAGGTTCAGCCTCCTGCAGCCTTCAGAGGGTGGTAGCTTCTTCACATAGTCTTTGCATCTCACTGGGTTACATGATAAAAGCCAAAAATAAACTATTACAGTGTATTGTGCTCAAGCTATTTAATTGCAACAGACAGTGCTACCAATCATGATTTTGTGGTATATGTAGTAGCGGGTAGAATATGTAACAAATTTTATGAAGCAGTGTTAAGTCTCTCATATCACACAAAATATGAGACACCTGCAATAAAAAAGAATTAAGTAAGTGGTTTAGCAAGCAGGATGACTCATATGTGAACCTGAGAGTCACACTATCAATTAGAAATGTTTTCCCTGCAGTCTTTTTTCCTTACCTAATCTCCTTTGTTACAGTGGTGTCACTGCTGGACAAATTACTCACTTTACCTGTACCTCACTCTCTCTAACTGTATGGTAAGGAAATGCACACTTATCAATGCACTTAAAAATCTTTGGACAAATTCACCATCTTGCAGAGCTGCTTGTCACTAGTGTTTATCAGCAGTGGAAAACCTTACAGGCAAAAATATTTCTCCAGGTACAAGATACATTGCAATGTGAGACTCCCTGTGATTGCAGAAGAAATTACATTGACCTAATGGTCCTTGACACACGATTGTTTCCATAATGTCAGTACAATACAGCCAGACCTAAAAAACCAAATGCTGTCCCCAGGGTGACTACCAAACCTCAGACTAATAATGACATACGCATCTAAATAGAAATACTTCAATTCCATATGTACAGATTTGGTTTGATAATATAAATGACATCTGGAGACTAAAGCCCAGATATATATTGACAGTGGCTGACAATCTCCACACAATTTCCATACAAATCTTACAACTGAAAGGATAAAATTAGGAAAAAAATATTTGACATACATACAAACAAACAAACCCTAAAGCATCTAACTTCCTCTTACTGACGTGGACATATGCAGCCCTAAATTATACTGTATTTCCTTCAGTGCACAGATTCAGTGACAGATGTTTCATACCATCCTCTGAAAACAGAAAGAAAAATTGTGTAGTTTGAAATACTTTTCAATATTTCCCATGCTTTAGAGTATAACTCATACATCCAGGTTATACTGGCATTTTCATGCTCTGCTGATCACAGTATGTCAGTCATCACCCTCTGTACAGAAGGTCTACCAAATCCCTAGTTTTCATTATATTTGTTAGCATAGAATAATTTCCACTCGAAATGCTTAACCTGGACTTCTACCTTCCAGAGTGCCAGAATGTCTGTACTACACTCCTGGTGGAGCTCTTACTGTGAAACAAAGTCTGTTTCCTACTGACTGCTTTAAAATTCACCTTGAAATTCAGTTGATTTGTGAGTGGAGGATTGCTTTCATGAAGTGTTGATAGGCCCCTTCAAGGACTCTGATCTACAAAAGAAGATGCTAGAGTTTTTTGATCAGTGGCTTATTTTCTGATTTGGATCTTGAATTTATCAGCTTGATAAGTTGTTCAGTTTTTGGTTTTGTTTTACCATGTTTCTCCTTTTATATACAAATACTCCATGCTATATAGCAGAGGCTCTTGAATTCTCTGGTGATTTCAGAATAATTGAGTGGATAGGGTGGGGGAGCTCTTTGTTTTCAGAGACTTTCTGATATCAATATTGAATTTAGTGAATTCCACCTGCACTGTAAAACAACCTTGCATTTCTTTAAGGTAAGCATGTAGAGGAGTGGGTATTGAAACACTCAACTTGTAGTGTAGCTGCGGTTACCACCAAAATACTCCGGGTAATTGGTAGACTCAAGTGTTCACACTCAAATG
Source organism: Antrostomus carolinensis (assembly GCF_000700745.2). Classification (NCBI taxonomy): domain Eukaryota; kingdom Metazoa; phylum Chordata; class Aves; order Caprimulgiformes; family Caprimulgidae; genus Antrostomus; species Antrostomus carolinensis. Next base: position 7,384 of record NW_010335282.1, read on the forward strand.
AACACCCAGTGTTCAAAGCAAGTGTGAAATACTTATTCTGTACCCTAAATAAATTATCTGCAGATGACTGACTGGGGGTGCATCATAGCATCTCTCTGGCACTCAAGATATGCATGGAAATGCATGTGTTTAAATGGTATTTTGTCCCTTTTTTCCATAGTCCTTCACTTGGGACTTGCTATACCCAACTCAGGGTACTCCTTGTTGGCTGCCCTCCCCTCTGGTCCTCCTGGGTGGAGGCAGGTACCTTGTAGGTTGCCACTCCCAGGGCACCATTGCTGTCTGGCCATGGGTGGACAGCACTGCCATGTTTCTGGGTGCAGATGGAAGGGCATTCTCCAGGGCCTCCAACAGACAGACAGTTTTCTCTGAAGATCAGCTCCTGACCCCTGCAAGCCTGCAAGGGTCTGTGATACACCCTCAGAGCAGGTTTCAGGGTAGTCTCAGAGACTTCATGTCTTGCAGATCCTTGCAAGTTTCTCAAAGGAATTGAAGTGCACAGATAACAACTGGAAACATCCCCAAAGTGGCTGGTCACTGCCTGAAGGGTAGTCAAGCAGCAAGGGAGACAATGTACTTGACTATATTGGTGAAATTATTTTTTGTTTGTTAAGGTTAATAATTTTACTGTTTTACTCATATTTTAGTTTATAGTACATAGTATTAATATACTGATATTTCACTATTCCCAAAGAAGTAGGTTTTGTTATCGTGTGACCAATAACCATGGCCAGGTTCTCAGCCAGTTTACTGACAAATTCGAAAAGGGGATTAGTCATTGTCTCCCTGCCATAAAATTATTTTTTTTGTGTAGCCAGCTGGACTTTCTGAAATTTGCTTTGTCTGGCCTACTATCCATGTTTAGTCCCTTGCCTCAATTTCCCCATTACTTACTATTTATATAGGGTTTCATATGTCATTTGATCACAATGTCGTGCTGCTCTTGTGGGCAATATAAAATACAAAACTGTCCCTGACACCAAAATAATAGTCAAATATAATTAATTCTCTAAGCATTCTATTAAAATACATGAACCTTCCACTTGTACTTACCTTGTAGCCTAAACCATCAGTATCCAGCATTATTTGTAGTGCTGTAACATCTTCAAAAACACCCTAGGTGAGTGAATCTTGTGTCAATGTTGCCATAGTGTTTCTGAAAGGAAAAACTAAAAGACATAATCACTTGAAAACTGATTCAAACTTCACTGTCCAAAAAACACTTCTGAGAGACAAAGTTGGGTCTTGTCCCAGAGCAACAACTGGTTGTAAATCTCCAGCACTGTTGATGTTAAATTAGTGCATGGACATAGTTATCCTAGTACAGATTACTCTTGACCAGAAGAAGGAAAGAGCAGTTTTAAGAGGCCTCAGCATCAAAGTCCACACTGATATATTGATAAGGGTGAAAAAAAAAAGTGAGCAGTCTCAACTAACATTACTATGCTTGTATAAAATCTGTCAAGGGCATCTTTCAATGACATTGAAAGTATTAACTGCATACTAACAACATATTGACTACATATCTTTTAGAGCTCTTACCTTAAGAAATGTTTCATACCTGTAACTTCAATAAGTAAAGCAGTTCCCAGCAGATGTCCGATCATGTCCAAGGAAATTAATCTTCTACTGCCAGCAGAAAAGAATCCAAATCAAGCAGAACTTCAAATTGGTCTTGCACTTGCACTGAGGTAAACAGTGATTAGAAAATGATAAGACACAGAGAATTAACTTTCATGTGGAAAACCTCCCCACAATTTCCCTCCTAAAAAAGAGAAGAGGTAATATACATCATCATGCTTTTGTCATTGACATAAATATGGATTTAAATGAGGGGATAATAACAGCAAATGGGAAATGTCATTTGCAGTGAAAATCCTGCTTGAAATAAACGTGGGGGAGAAAGATAGAAAAAGAAGGGAATGTCTTATTTTACAGTTCTGAATTAGAACTTGCAATTGTTGGCATGAATTTTCTTGTAGTCTTTAGTATTATTAAAAGCCTAAGGTTTCTATTACTGATTTCTTTAAACAACAGAACTGTTATGGCCGCAAACACACCAAGGTCTATGAGGCTGTCAGTAGTTCTATTCCAATGCTAGTTTCAATGCCATTAAATTAGGATAATTTATTAATTCAGATACATCCTGCTTGTTAAAGAAATTTCTTTAAGAGTTTGGCACCCTAGATGGGATGCTAGGCCACCACTTTTGGATCCTCTCATCTCCAAACATCCAGTTGCTGGAATTGGATGAGCTCACCTGGGACATTTGGAGCGAGACGCATTGAGGGGCAAGTGTTTAAATTTCTTAAGCAGGTTTGGAGAAAATACTGTAGGGAGTTTGATTATTCCTCAGTATCAGGGTGGGTTAAAGTTCTTCCCTTACTTCAACATATTCATGATTGCATGAGGGCACATCCTGATGAACATAAGGCACCCATAGAAGGTGGTTTGAGACCCTCTTGGGAATGGAAAACAAATGCATGTAGATAGGGGTTTGAGTCTCTCTTGGGTAGGGAGGAGTTCAAATTCCTCTTAATAATATAACAATGGGAAATAAACTCCGTGTAGAAAAGAGAATGCTCTTGGCCGTCATATTACAAAACTGGGAAAAGGTTTATGGCACAGTGGAATTGTCTAAAAAGTACACAACCAAATTATGCCAGAAAGGTTGGCCAGTTTTGAAAATAGATTAGCAGAACAGTGTCCACCACAAGGGACCTTCAATCAGCAAAAGCTCACCTTTTCGCAGCATAATCTAAAGAATAGATCCCTGGGACAAATGGATTATTAGTATGTATGGGATAATTGGGCACATAACCATCATAAAAAAGATGGTCAAAACCAAGTATAAAAACCTCAAGGAAGAATTTTGTTTGCAGCAATTGTGACTAATTTAACTGAGGTGCCTGCAGAGCTGGTTTCTGCACCACCCTATACCCCAATCTCTGTATCACTTGTTGCTTCTGCTGAGTTTTATCCTGTGATTTCTGATGTTATCCCCAAACCTATTGCAATGCAGCCAAGCAGCAGTGTGGGGGCATGTGGGTTTGCGTGTTTGAAATGTTCCACCCTCACCTCCAGTGTTGTTATTGAGAGTATTGTTCTGTCCAGAGAGAAAGATAATTGAAAAGAATGCAGAATTAACCCTACAGGCAGGGGGAAAAATTGGACTGTCTGGCCTCAAGTTAATCCTAATTGGGTTTATAATAACCAAACAGATAGGGATAGTTACTGAACAGTGGTGAAATATCTGATAAATGTGATTAAAGTTTGGAAGGAGATAAGAGTAAATTGAACTAAAGTACAAAAATGCAGACAGAGACCTGATGTCCTGGTTTTTAGCTGAAACAGAGCTGGGTTTCTTTTTTAACAGCTAGAATAGTGCTGCATTCTGCTTTCAGCCTGGGATTTGCTATGAGAGAGACACTGAGAACATCCCAGTGTTTGCATTTTTGTCGCTGGAAGTGAAGGACTTTGTGTTCTGTTAGCTCTTCCGGGATTGTGGTCTCGGTTTAGGATTGTCACTCCTCTGGTATTGTTATCTGGGAATGGGCTGGGTTTGGTCGGTGGGTGGTGAGCAGTTGCACTGGGTATCACTCATATGTATATTTTGTTACTTTTATTATTATCACTACCATTTTAATATTAGTATTGTTTTTTATTTTATTTCTATTATTAAATTTTTCTTATCTCAATCTACAAGTCTCCTTGTCCTTGCCTCCAGTCCTATCCCCTGTCCCCTGGGCTGTGTTGGCTGCTAGCTGAAGGATAACCCAGTGGAACTATCACATCTGACAAGCATCCTAGTAATTTTGTGGGATGGCTCTGAAAAGCTCTTCTAAAATATGGATAAATTATGCTGCAGAATTTTAACTACATGATCACGATCAGCATTGTAGTGGATCAGGCAGCCCCTGATATACAGAAATATTTTAAGGAACATGTGTCTGACTGGCAGGGAGAGAGTTTGCAAAAAATTTCGAGTGTTGCTGTATGTGATGGGCATGAGGAGAGACAGAAGGCTGAGCTGATTAAAGAGAAGAAAAAAAATGTGAAAGAATAATTTTAATATGTAGGTAACCCAACCGGACCAGTGGGGAACATATGGGTAAAAGGGAAGGTTGTGAAGTTGCATTTTTAATAGACATGGGAGCTACCCTATCCCTTTTAACCTTTCACCCAAAAGGATCAGAAACTAAAGACAGTCATAATACAAGGGATAACAGGAAGGGGAGAGAAGAGTCTGAGCAAACCTTTAGTAGTAAGAACTGGAAATAAGAGTGTTTGGGGAGCGTTTGTGTGACTCTCCAGTGTGCTTGTTAGGGAGAGAGCTCTTGAGGCTCTAGATGTGAATTACACTTTTCATCTGAAAGAACAGACTTAATAATCATGGGAGTGACTGTGGTCACTGAAACTTGACTAGGTCCTGTAGTAGCAGGGAATGGTTGCTGTGTTGAAGCAATAGCAGCAACAGCAACTATCATAGAGAGAAGCAGACCACTGATTCTGAGTCACCTAACAACCTTATATGTCCTGCATGAAATAAAACTGATTCTTAAACAACATGCTACACAAGCATTGATATCATGAAGAGCATGCCATTATGAATTAATGATTGAAAATGTGGATAGTATTATTTTTCAAAAATTTATAATGTTTGGAATCTATCAACTTTAGTGCCTTTTCCCTCCAATAGTGAACCACATCATGCTTGTGCTGTGGTAGTATTTCACTCCAGCCACCTATGGAGATCAGCCTCTAGAGACCTCACATCTGACCATTTTCACTGGTGGATCATCGTACTATTTGAATGGAAAACAACAAATGAGCTATGCAGTGGTGGCAAAATTAGAGGTACTTGAAGTAGAACCTCTGCAACCCTCAGTGAGTGCCCAAGGGTCTAAATCAACTGCATTAGCAAAAGCAGTCTGATGGGGATGTAATCAGTGGGTAACTGTGTATATAGATTCTAAATACTCTTTTGGAGTGTGTAATATAATGCCTATGCTGTGGAAAGAATTAGAGTTCCTTACCTTGGTAGAAAAAAATATTTCTAATGGGACTGAAATCTGAATGCTGTTGGAAGCTATTAAGCTTCCAAGGGAAATCACTGCAGTATGTTGTCCAGTTCATACCAAAGAATCAATTGAAATTGAAAGGAATAACAAATTGGCAGATACAGAAACAAAAGCTGCTGCCTGCCAACCTATACATGAGTGTACCACCATAATAACTCCCTCTGCTGATGATTGGCCAGATATCAGTAATCCAGTCCAAGTTTACACAGAGGTTACTCAGGAAGAATAGACTTCATGGGAAAGTTGGGAGGCTGTGAAGAATGGAACTGGAATTTGGACTATAGGAGAAAAAATTCCTTTCACCAAGGAAATATTTAAGGTGTTCACTAGGTGGCTTCATGAAACAAAACAAAACAAAATAATAAAAAGAAAAACAATGAAGGAACGGCAGCAGTTGCTAACCAAACTGAGAAACTGGGACAGCCCCCAGAATACATATGGCAATAGAACGATTTTGAGTTCTTGTCCTACATTTTAGCAGTTTTCTGATGTAAAACCAAACAGGAGATTGGAGGATGACCATAGGCATGCTTCCAGTTCCAAAGCCTGCAGATTGATTATACTGACATGCCTCCTTTGAATGGAGTTAAGCACCTGCTGGTAATCATGGATCATCTCTCAGGATGGGCAGAAATTTTTCTCACCAGGAAACCTCATACTGCGAGAACAGACAAAACAGTCCTGTGGGAATTCATTCCCAAATATGGAATACCTGAAACCATAGAATCTGATAGAAATTATCATTTTTC
>NW_010335282.1:13252-15414 GCF_000700745.2 Antrostomus carolinensis
AATACTGCAACAGCTACATGTTGCATATTATCTGCAGTCCTTGGGAGAGATGAAAAGGATGAATAGAACTCTTAAAAATAAAATTACTCAAACAGGTACTCAGGTAGGTTTGAAATAGTCTGAAACTTTAAAAATAGTGCTATGGGATATTAGAAATACCCTTCACCAACCTCTAAGGCTGTCATCAGCAGAAATAATGTTTGACAGGCACTTAGCTGTACCTGGGACCTTTGTCCCTGCTGGGACCAGTCTTTTGGATAGAAATGAATGTATTGTTGACCCAATACATTCTGTATATACAGAAAAATGATGACAACAGGAAATATGTTCAGTGTTGTCAGCCCATACCACCTGAAATACAAGAACACGATATATAGCCTGGAGATGAAGTTTTGATTAAGGTATTCTAAAGAAAATAAAAATTAAAACTTAAATAGGAAGGGCAGTATACTGTTTTACTCTGTTCTTATTTTGCTGTTAAAATTCTAGGAAAAGAAAATAAAATATACCATTCTCATGTAAAACAAGTGGTGGATAACCAACCAGTTGACAGATGACAGATTCCTGACAAATAGCAAAGAATTAAGTGGGAATTTCCTGAATCTGGTGTTTAAGACTCTGCTGTGGGAAATCTAAGGAGAAGAAATTTCTTGAACACTGCTTTCCAATGTATTGCACATGGTAACTTTCTTCTTCTGTGTATTTACAACAGTGAGCCTGAAGAAGCCTACTGTTAAATATCTGGTGCCTTGCAGGAGCTTTGTTTCTTGATTTTTCAGCTTTTACATCAAATTAAGTTATTATAGCATAAAGTAGTAAAAAGCAACATTTGTATTAAACTGCAGCTGTTGTGTTTATTGATTGATACTAAACCCCAGGCATTATATTTCCTTTCACTTTGGGAAACAGATGAAATGGAAGTACCTTATTGAGATCAATCTTTATTCTTTCAACAAAAACAAGAAAAAATCTCCAGTGTAGTCTGAATACTGGATCTGTATGCTGGCCTCTAAAGGAACAGAAAGTTAATTCCATGCTGTAGTTATTTAATGGTGTTTTTGACCTGTCTTTTGACAGCCAGTTCTTAATTACTCTTTTGTAAGGGCTTTATTAAGCAGTTACATTCCTCATATGCAACAGTACTCTCTGAGGCACAATTTGTATGTTTACCAGACAGAAAGGGTTAATATGCATGTGCAGAACGATATGTCTCAGAAACGAAAGACATCTGCACATCTCATCATACTTTGCTGTAAGTTCAAAGAGCGTGGCTTGACTTCTGAAATATAATAAATTGAATTTGTGAGCTGTCTTTTGACAACTAGCATCTGTAGACAGTGAAATAAAGAGAAACAAAAAAAGAACTGGAGGCAGGTGTGTTCTGCATACACCAAACAATTCTGGGAGTGGAAGTCCTACACTAGCCCTAGTGGGAGCATAGGCTTTACTTTGTTGGGCCTTCGATGTTCTGCAAAGTTGGCCTTCTTCCCTTCTGAGAACAAGAAAAAGGGTTGGTGTCCTGAATGGCATTTTCAGCCTCCTTGAAAATGTCCTTTCTTTTGAGGCTTACAGCAGATATATAATCATTTGGTATCTGAAATCACTGCCTGTCTTGCTATCCAGAATCATCTCCCAGTTTCTGCCTAAGTTATTACAATATGTAAAAGATTTTTAGGGCAAAGATCACTCTACTAAACACACCGTTTCTTACACTTGTCTTATTTCTGGATACTCACAGGGACAAGACTATGGGCCGTATAGTCTCACTCAGAAGGGCAGCATTTCGACCCTTACACTGCCAAATATTATAAAGTTTGTGATGAATCAATATGCTTTTTTGTTTTATGCTTGTAAAACAGCTGTCAAAATAGGGTTATGATCTGTGAAAGTAGTTCTCAGGCAGTAGATTAACAATCAGTGATGTTTCAAACAAGTGCTAGTGCATTGGTATCAGAGGGGTATCTGTATATTTACAGGGTCTCATAGAATCATAGAATGGTCTGGGTTGGAAGGGACCTTAAAGATCATCTAGTTCCATCTAGTTCCTGTCATCAGCAGGGACACTTTCCACTAGACCAGGTTGCTCAAAACCTCATCCAGCCTGGCCTTTAACACCTCCAGGGAGAAGCATCCACCACTTCTCTGGGCAACATGGGCCAGTG
>NW_010335283.1:0-34328 GCF_000700745.2 Antrostomus carolinensis
ACCCAATCTATTCTATGATTCTATGATATAAACTTCTTGAAAATATTTCATGTGCGCAGGGAAAAGGAATCCTCAGATCATACCAGTCTAGATGTCTGAATAACAAACCTATGCAATATCAGTACTGTGACTTACCTGGACAAAAATACAGAATTTAAGATTTGCTCCTATCCTCCAATTCACTGATTCCATTACTGGACAAGATCTGCCACACTCTAGAGTTCTCTAAAATTCCTTTTTCATATTATTTGTGCGTTTTGAATGATCAATGCAAACATAACAATCAAAAATGTGTTCTCTCTTTCTCTCCAGTTGCTCTTTATTATTGCTGCCTAACATGCTATAATCACACAATTTTAAACTGTTTCTGAGCAGGGTGAAGATGCTTGCATTTTACATCCTTTGTTTTCAAGGCTAAATTTACAATAAAGGGAAGATGACAATTTCTGAAAAGGGCTTTTTGAAAGTATAGTAACCAAAATTAATGAAAGTAAATGAGATCAATCAAAGGAAAATTAGGAAGAATAACAAGCAATCAAAATTAAAGTGCTCTGCTCCATATTTCTGAGTAAGTATATGGAGATGAGGTAGGTAAATGCATTTAATTTTTTACCTGTATACAAGAGAAAGTTTTTCACCAGTCAAAATGTACTGATGGTGTTTCAAAAGTATTAATAATTAAATAAAATCAATAGCACAACATAACAAATAACATTTGTTCTGGATCTATTGAAATTAATGGAGATATATAATAAACTTGGATGAACCTGTCCTAAAATGTTACATTTTATTGAAAAAAGCTTAAAAGTCACCTACCTTGTAATTTTGCTTCAATTCCAGTTTTATCCAATCCAGATGAAAAACCTTAATGGAAAGACAAAAGGCTTTTTAACCTAATACAATTATATACTTCCTCCTCAATATCATTACCAATCAGAACTGATTTGCTGATTTTTGGGAGCCAAACACCTCAAAGTGAAAAATCTGTAAATATTTATTATACTGGGAATAAGTCAAAAGCCTTATACAGTGGCTGTTAGAAGGGATGTGCAAAGGTAAAAGTTGCAGATATTCCCCTATGTAAAATATCAGAGTTGTAAAAGTTGCAGAAGTGTCAGTGAGCAATTTCACATGTAGAGTTTTCCTATTTTAGAATACAGAAAGCTACCTAAATTGCCACCTCCATTCAAGTACTAGATGTACTATGGTCCCCTCCCATCCCTAAAAATAATTGTCTCCAGCAAGTGCCCAATGACTTCATTATCATGTGTAGAGCAAGTGGCCAGGAACAGAGACATGGTCAGGGCTGGGGACCAAGAGGTTGCTCTGGACAAGGCAAATTGAAGACACTAGCATTAAGATTATTAAAATTTTGTTTAGCAAAACTAAAAAATGTTAGACAATTTTTTTTTTTATTACCAGCAGATTACATATTCTGTGCTGAAAAGTACATTATGGGTTGATACTGCATTAATACATGGTCAAGTGTCTTAAGATCAAAAGAAATAGATCATTATGAAGCTGTAAATGGTTTCTTCATAGCTCTTAAATGTTACACCATGCTGAAACTCCTACTACTTACGTCAAAGCAACTGAAACTGTTGTTCCTAAAAATGTTACAGACCATATTACACACCTTGTTTTCAACCCCTTATGAAAGAAAATGAAGGGAACAAATAATAGGGGTCTAACACATCCTAGTATCATAATTTAGATTAATAAAAAAAACCCCAAACCAACAACAAACCATAATGAGTTGGATTTTTTAAGGCTCTAATGTACAAGAACGTTGATCGTATCCATTCCAAAGCTACAGTGACATCTGTGACAGTATGTAGCACTATTTCTGCATTTAAGTGCTCAACAAGATGCCTGTGCAAGCTAGGGAAAAAAAAAAAGAAAAAAGACAAAGGTAAGTACATTTACCAACTAGTAGTACAAAAAGTGCTAAAACTATTCTTTGGGAAAAAAAAACAAACAACAAACCAAACCCCTCCCCCAAAACCACAACAATTTTCTAGTTCTTTTTTTACTGTTAACTGTTCACTTCAATCAGTGAAATCAACAGAAAACAGTAAAGAATATGTAAATAATCAACAATGTAATTTATTATGGCTTCATGTCCAGCAAGCTAAAATAGAAAAAACTTCTCAACTGTGAAGTTTCACAATTACTTAGAAAACAAAGCTACGTACATTTAAAAGTTACAGCACAGTGCTGATATTTTGAATATATTTGAAAAATTAAACCTTAACAAAATTACATGAGCAAAATTTCCTGGTTTACCCTTTAATATCTTAACTTTCATACATATTTCTCCCGATATTCTGTTCACATCAAGTGAATTCTGTAAGAATGGTATTTTTCAAAAGATATCTAAAAATTCAGACACATGATCTGGGTTCAATTCTTACTTTTTCTCTCTGCAATATGTACTGTTTCAGTTTCTTCAGTTTTCCAGCAGGAAAAAAGGAATCTACAACTACTGGGTTTTTTTTTTTAAGTTTAACATGTTCTAAAGATGTTTTTAGCTGATAAAACAGAGGCTATTAACTGCTGAATAGGTTTGGTTTATTTTTCTTAAGCACATAAGTTTATTCTAAATAGAACAAAAAAACACCCCAAAACCTCCCTGAAAAAACACATTCTGTAGAAACTATGAAACACTGCTACCATCTATATAGTCTTATAAAAAATACTTAGTTACCTGCTCTCAATTACATCAGCACCATTTAACATCTGTATGTACTTCTCCTTTGTACTCCAACGAGTCATAATAACTGCTGTAGCTGTAGTGTCAAACTGAAAAATAGACCCACAAATAACAACTACTCTCTAGCTCTTAGCAAAACATTTTCAGCTGAATACGCATCACATATCTGTTGAAACCATTAAAACTGTTTTCTTAAATTCCTTGTTGAAATGACTGTTGAATGCCAAGGTCTCTTTAACTTAAAGGCAAGTTCTAACTCACATGGGTTGCAAGCAGGACTCAGGACTCCAGCCATTGCTGGCAGGAAGGTCAGTGCACCAGTCTTTATGTGCTAATGTATGTAATCAGAACGGTTTGGGTTGGAAGGGACCTTAAAGATCACCTAGTTCCAACCCCCCTGCCATCAGCAGGGACACCTTCCACTAGACCAGGTTGCTCAAAGCCTCATCCAACCTGGCGAGAACACTTCCAGGGAGGAGCATCCACAGCTTCTCTGGGCAACCTGTTCCAGTGTCTGACCACCCTCACAGTGAAGAATATGTCGAGAAACAACACAAATGTGAACTGCTATTGACCTCCTTACAAGGTCCACAGCTAAGGAAAGGACTCCTAACCACAACCACAGAAAATAATTTACTGACCCAAATGCTCATTAGTAATCCCCAAACATCAGAAGTCTTGAATGAACAGTCAAGCCTTTTATAGTAATTTTTTATAATCTTCATCATCTACTCTCAAGCCACCTTACTTAGATTATTTTGTTTTGTAATGGAAAAAAATACTGTTAGACCAATGTATTGGTTTTTGTATGAGAAGTTTCCTGACTTTTTCATTTTTTAGATCAGATCAGTGTATGTAATACCTAAAGGCAGATCTTGGAAAATATTTCATGTCTTGACTCAGTAAATTGAAGTGGTTTAGGATTCTGAGTCACAACTTTAAAAATCTTATTGAATTACAATCTCTAGCAATCACTTAAGAAAGTTAGGAATATCAGAATTTCCATACTAGGTTAGATCTTAGGTCCAGATAAAATACTGTTAAGTACACAACATACCACAGTGGCTAGTTAAGCAGTCTCTGAACAGGTGGGGGGTAATCTATCTCCCATATTAGGCTTTATCTGTATTTCTAAAAACCAAAAGACTGAAAAGTGTAAGATTTAACATAAATGAGACTTTAAAGAGGTATAATTTAAATAACCATTTTTTAATTGTCCTCTCCATTCCTTTTGACAACCAAAGCAATGTCTAAACCCTTTCTAAGACATAGCACTGGCATCAGCAACCTCTTGTGGAAGCAAAATGAATTATAGCTTTTGAAGGCAGTGTTTATGACCCTCCACTTCTAATTTAATCAGATGTTTTCCTGTTCTGATCTTAGGAAAAAAAAAGCACATTGTTCTTTATACTAGTCAATATTCCAAAATTTTTATCATGCAATTTACAAGTTATGTGCCAGCTTCCTACTTTTTCTCTAATCCCCATTCATTATGTAACTCAAATGTAATCCACAGCAAGACAATGCAGTGCTTTTTAGTGGACAGCTCAAAAGCAAACAGATTTCTCAATTAAGAAGTTACCTGGGAGTAATTTAAATATTAATAACAACACTTTAAAAACCAAATACTGCAGTAAAATTGTTGGCATCTTAGTGTCTTTGCCAATAATAGTTTTTACTGATTCGCCTACAGACAGCATCAATATAATACAGGCTGCAGTAAAATTGTTCGCATCTTAGTGTCTTTGCCAATAATAGTTTTCACTGATTCATTCGCCTACAGACAGCATCAATATAATACAGCATTAACTTACTTGAGGCCTTCCTGCTCTCCCAATCATTTGCAGAATATCAGTTTCACTGTACTCTTGGAACATTCCTCCAACATAGTGCATTGTGGATTTTATAACCACCAGATGTGCAGGTAGATTGACTCCCATAGCTAAGGTGCTAGTAGTAACTACATCAAATTAGAGTATATTGATTGCAAGATGAACATCAATTAAATTAAACAAGCAGCAAATAAGTGACGAACTCTCAATTCCTAAGAGCTCTTATCTCTAGTGAAGTCAGTGGGTGTTCTGCACCACAAAGAATTAGACGTAGATTAGAGATGTGTATTTGTATAACAATTTCACCAGCATTCATTTCTTATCAAGTATTCTTCAACAAATTACATCCCAGATATTTTTATTTAAACATTCCTTAATATTTGGAGATAATCTAGAATCCAATCTATCTTCAATATAACACACATACACTGAAGAAACATTATTCATTGACAGATATTTGAATACAGCCATGACTTCATCTCGCTTTGTTGTGATCAATATCTTTAAGATATGTATTTTTTTAAGTCATCAGTCATTAGCATTGTTTGTATCTATGGTACCAAACCAGAACCACCACCAATACTATCACGATACTTTACCAATACATACACTCACATGGAAAACACCCATCAAGTTTGTGGAAAATTCTCTCACACTCAGTTTTCTAATTCACTTTCTCTAATAAATATATGGGGTGCCAGGAACTGAACATGGACAGCCATCCATACAGGCTCACTGATACAACTATTCAACTAGGCAAACAAAGTACTAATGAATTTTCCAATTCTTTTTTTAAATGAAAGGAGAACTAAAATGAGTAACTATAGGTGCATCAGGAAAGAAGAATTCAATCTAAACTAGAGGCGTAACCCCATCATCTTGAGAGAATATTACTGTTTTTCATATTGTAATGGTAGACAAAATGGGATATTTGTCAAAACAAAATGATCTGACCATAAAAAAAGTTGCAAAGAAAGGTCACTTACCAGTGCAATCAGGGCTCCAGTCCATGCATGTGTGCGTATATATACGTATACACAAGCACTGTGAGTATATGTACACTCTATTTCAAGACCAAAGAATTTTTCCCCTTTGCAATATCTACCAAAGGTGTGTTAAAACCTCTCCTCACCACACTCACAGACATATAAAGTGGAATATGCACCATACTCTTTCAGCTGTAGAAATGTAATTCTAGTATCTCAGATGATTCTGACATACTCATACAAACTATAAGATTCGAAGGACTTAAGTACCAATAAGCAACTTTGTTATTCTTTCAGTGGTAGCCTGTATGTATGTTCTCATACGCACATTCCCATTGTGTCCAGTTGTGGCACAAGGCTTCAGAGTTATTTTTGCAAAGAGTAATTGTAGAACTACAGCCTCCTGAAAATTCAGAAATGGCACAGCAGTTGGTAAAGCCACACACAGTGCACCAGGCAGCCAAAGTACAGTAGATTGCAGGGTTGCAGAGACTCAATACCATGGACACTGCAACTCTAGCAAGGTTGCCAGATCACAGTAAGGGTATCTACCTTAAATTTTTATGAGTCACAACCATTGCACAGGAAAGAAAAAAAAATAAAATCCATGAATTATTCAGTGTTGTACATGAACCACTCAGGCAATTGCCCACAGGGTCCGAATCTTTTTTGCAGAAAAAGAAAGCCTAGAAGAGATGAGACCATCACATCTCAAATAGATACCTTCTCATTTCAGGTATCAGCAGATAGAACGTTTCTTAGGAACCTCCCCATCATTCAAAGCACCTTGCATGCAAGTTTGAAAACACTGTCCTGCTCATCTAAGAAGCATGAATGTGAAGGATTACCTTCAGAGAAGCCACTGCTGCAAAGGACACAAACAAAGAAAACACCATGTGAACTCTGAGGAAAGACACACTAGCAGAGTTCCACCTCAACAGGATGGCTCAATGGTATGAAAAGGAAATGGACGTGGTCAGACCTATGTAGACATATGAGGGAGGATGACCTCCATGTATGCTGAAAAGAAGTTCTATGGTCTTCAGTAACAGTGTGTATGTATACTCACAAAGTAAAAGTGCCTGTGAAACACAAACACATATTTATCTGGATTTCACAAAGTAATTCCAAAGGTTAAACAAACTATAGAATCATAAAATATTACCACTTTCAAAGTGCAGTCTTCTCAAGATACATTAACAACCTTTTTTATTTTCAAAGTTAAGTTTACTTACAAAGCACTGGTAAGTCTCCTACAGTAAAAGCTCCTTCAATTATTTTTCTGTCAGCTACCTCCATACCCGCATGATGATAAGCCACACCATACATTAAAAGATCTGGTAATGAAATAATTATATCCATCACTTGACTAAGTTTACTCAAGCAAGTATTCATTCACAGAACAGAGAAGTAGTAGGTTATATTTACCTCTCAGTTTGGCATCTTTTAATGAATTTGCAGACTTCTGTAACCTATGCAAAACACACAAAAAACCCCTGAATACTTCAAAATCATGAAACAGATTAACTAATGTAAGTAGAATATACAAAGATGCAAGTATGTTTTTAAAATGTAAAAATAAAGCTTCAAGTGAAACTAGATAGACAATTGCCACACTAAAGATATATTCCTTGACACGTACATTTTTTACATACTTTCCCATAGTTCTACTGCATTTGTGCTTTTTAAGGATGTTCTTAGTTTTCAACTACAAATTAGACTATCAAAAAGACACAGTCTTAAAATAACTTTTTAAATATACGTTCTTTGGATATTTTCAATCACCACCTTTCTCATCTTTGTAAAGGGAACAAGCTGACACTCTGGGGCAGCTGTTGCAGCCTTTCCAGCCCAGTCATCTTGCCAAGTCATAACCTACAATCTAGATGTGTTGCTCACATAAGGCAAAGATGGCCACATGTGAGGTCCAAAAATTAGGAAGCAGCTTCTGCAGCTGCCTTGATTAGGCAAACCTGGAGTAAATAATAATGAACAGGGGTCAGGGCTGTATTTTTAAAGGTATCTGATAATGCAAAGACTTCATATGGCTTAACTTAAAACACTAGTAAGATCACATCCAATTCAACTATTCATATGTTTAATCTTATAGGTCCTAGGAATTAACATTTGTATGTTTAGAAAGCAGCTTTTAGAGACAACTTAATGTTTGTGAAAAGTACCCTAAAAATATGAGAAGCAAATAAAACTTCCCAAGGAGAGTGCCAGTTTAGCAGAAGAATGACAACTGTGATGATGATTTTGTTGCAGACACTAGTCTGCTAGAAACTGTATTAGCTCAACAGCTTTCTTCACAGATGTCACAGGTTTACTAAAACACACAAACACTTATTAACAACTCAAATATAAAAATACCTTTGTTTCTGTTCTATACTCAGTAGAAATTTAGCATCCTTTGCAAGAATAGAAGCAGCCTGCTGTACTCCTTTTCTTGTGGCACAAAACTATAAATGAGAAAATATTTTTTTTAAATCAACACTTTTAAGAAAGAAATAATTTCAAATGTGGTAAAAAAAAAGCTGTTGTACCACAAGTGCTGGTTTTTGTTCCGAGTATGTTTGTATAATACTAGCTATCTTGTAGTTAAGGGTCAAGTCAAATTTGAATTCTGTCTGACTGTCGCTGCAAGGAAAACCAAGAACAATTTTGCGTAGCTTCACTGGTCGTTGATCCTCGTCTATTTTCAGACATACTGCAGACATTTTACTATCTGAAAGCCATTCTGCAATCTTTAAAAAAAAAAAGAAATAGAATGGAAATGGTAAATTTCTGCTTTTGATCATGCTCTGCTCTAACTGCATCACACAATAATCAACTTAGCTTTTGTCACATGTAAACTATTAAAATCACAGATGAAGTTCTGCTTTCTATAGGACCAATACACTTCAGGTTGAAATCTCAAGTCTGTTGTGATTTGTACTTAGAGACAAAAATCACAAACAGAAATCTAACACTGAAGCATGTTCATACGTGGCTGATAGTTCCATATAGTTGTAGGTCATTTCTTACATTAACATCAACCTCACAACTATCTTCAGCTGACAGCTTCAAAATCACAACTTTGTTATCAATCTGAATTTATAACTCCAGGTAAATTTATAAAATACAACTACATTAATTAAAATACAGTTAAAACATAATTCTTACATCTTCAGCATTTGGAATTGTTGCAGAAACAGCTACAAATCTCAAGGGAGGAACAGTGTCATGATTCTCTAAATGCCGCCAAAGAGAAGACTGAACAGTCTTCATCCGACTAACTACAACTTCTAACGTTGCACCACGGCTTTCATCCTTTATAACATGCACCTATTAGGAATTTGAAAAGATTTGCTAAATATTTCTCCAGTTACAATCTATACATGTGTTAAATAAGAGTTACATTTCCTAAGTTTCCTTTTATCTTCAAGAACAAAACCAGTGCATCTAAAACATTAATTTTCTTACCTCGTCAATGAGAAACAGTCGTACAAGCTGGACTACAGAGTTGTCTCTCCACCTCCTAGTCATGCTATCCCATTTTTCCTAGAAGAAAAAAACCCAATGCAACAACAACAGAAGGTGAAAGATGTTTTAAAGGCCAACATATGCCAGAAGTGAAGTACACGCAGACGTGCCTAAACTTCAATAAATCTTTAAATAAAATCAGTTAAATGAATTCAAGCTAAAGCCATGTATGTTTCACCTGGCACATTATTATATTACCAACTGTTGTTTATATGAATTATATGTATGCACAGCAGTGTGCAAGAAACCATAAGGACCATAAAATTACTAGTTATTACAAAAAAAAAAAAAAAGCATTCCTAGTATCATACAATTAGTAGACTAGTAACATCTGCTTATTCTAAGTTTTGGTAAGCACTGGGATTGAAACCTACAGGTGTAGTGATAATAATGTGTGCGTGATGTATTTCAAATAAATCATCCATCACTGTATCTCCTGTCAGTTCCTTGCAGCTGAGTCCTATAGGTCCAAATTTTTCTTTCCAATCATCAAAACGCTGACTGCATAGAGCTTTTATTGGAGCCACTAAAAATAACAAAGTAATCAGAGTTATATCAGGAAAAAACAAGTCTTCAACTGCTAAATGCATTTTTAAGATGCTGCCTTGAACTTAATTTCCCTAATTTTCAGCTTTGCTCTCAGAACCATAAAATTTGTAACTGGTATTATTATCCTTATTATCCTACTCCATGTGCACAGATAAACACTGCGCTTTGGGCCCCAGTTCTTCCCTATCAGCAATCAGAAACAGAACCTTTTAAAGCTATTTATCCCTGTCTTAATCTTGACATTTTTCCTCAACCCCACATGGAAACAATCATTCAGGTCTCAAAGAATTTCTCTCAGATGGAAGAAATCACAGGAAATACATCTTTTCTAATGAAAGATTATACAAATACCAGCCTTTTTCCAGTTCAGAATTATTTGAGCACACTGTATTCTGAGAGAAAAGGTGTTATAAATGCGAACCATTCATGAGCAAGAGACAGAATACCAGAAGAAATAAAAATCTCTGTAAATGAAACGTACAATTAAGTGTAGTCAGGGTCATACTGAGCAGCTAACACAGCATGTATCAGCTGACACGGCAGGCTGCAGTTCTGATGCTGCTTCTCACGAACAGACTCCTAAAACAATCTTTTTCTTCATATTTTTTTTCCCCTGAACATACATGCTATACAGATGGAGGCTGGTTTCTAGAATCAGAAGTAATTCTGTACAAGGACTGATACTAGCAATACATGCAAGTCTATATTGGATGAGTAACCTACATGGAAAATGCAGTGATTTAAGTGAAAGAAGACGTGACCTACACATGATCCAAGAACAGCAGTTATAAAACAGACCTTGCAGTGATTACATTCTTGGCTAGTTAGAGACACTGGAATATGAACCATTTCTGCGTGTCAGCTGACAAGTGATCCCTAAGATGAAGAGATTTAAAGAACCACGTTCAGCTTCAGAAAGAAGTGTAAAATCTCATTAGTGTACCAATGGCCTATAAAGCAGGGGAAATTGGAGCTCCAGAACATGGATTACGCTACCAGAAAGTAACTCATAAAATTGTAAAAAGTAATAATCTTCTGCCATGCAAGAAGCTAGTGATTGCTCTTGGAACTTCAGTCACCAATCCTTAGCATGTGCTAAAGCTACCAGGAAACAACTCTAATTTACACAACTACAGCAAGCTAATTGAGATACATTGGGCCACTGATGAACCATGCACCAGAGCATGCTCCAGCAGCACATAATCTGATTAAAACCTCTGTTCCAGCATTCAAAAAACTAACATCTCCTTCTCCAACACTGTTGAATCTGGAAAGGTCAGCAAATCTAATTCCACCAGCAGATAACTACTTCCTTACTGAAAGTTCCAATCAGCCAACTTGTATCAATTCTACCAAGGCAATAAAAAACGTTACAGTGCACTGAAATGCTCCGCCTCAACCCACTGACAGAGAAACTATAATATATGCCTGTTGATAAAAAGATCAGTTTACAATACACAGTAAACTGTTATAAGAATCTGAACACATTGGAATTTTTC
Organism: Antrostomus carolinensis; assembly: GCF_000700745.2. NCBI lineage: Eukaryota > Metazoa > Chordata > Aves > Caprimulgiformes > Caprimulgidae > Antrostomus > Antrostomus carolinensis. Next base: position 11,105 of record NW_010335283.1, read on the forward strand.
TTAAAGAATAATAATTAGGCTGAAACTTTTGTAAATATAAAGATTAACCATTTTCATGCTGAACACTACAATTACACAGTGCTGTTAAATACTAATAATAGTTACAATGGTATCACAAATAAACAAACCCTAAAAGAAACAGCTTTTTAAAGAATGAGGTAGGTTATGTCACAATTACTTAACATAAATTTAACTGCAATATTATTAAAGCATTCACTCCAGATCTCCACATTTACAGAATGACATTTTCTACTGCTGTCACCAAAATGTTTAAAGCTGCATAATACTTACTGTAAACAACTTTAATATTTAACCAAGGCAGTGGGGCTTCCATGAGTAATCTGGTAATAGCTAGCTCAAACATTACAGTTTTTCCAGAACCAGTCGGAGCAGAAATCACGAAATTCCTATCTGTATAAAGAAGCTAGGAAAGAATTGCAAAGTAGTAAATATAACACAGCTACCCATTGTACCTATTCCTACATTCCAAAAGCATTCTCTAGGGGAAAATGACACAAGGAAATTATTATTACACTGATATATGTAGTCCTCTAAAAAATTTTGTATTACACAGGAACTTTAAGTTACAGTAAAAGAAAGAACATCACCTGCTACATATCTGCCACAGAAACATAAATGAGACACTGTTCATCTAAGGCTACTATGTAATGAAGTCTACCATTCTGCAACAAACAAAAAACCAGTATCTAGCCTTAGACGACATTTGTACAGAATCACTCCCACTGTCCAATTGCAACCAAACACAGGCTCATCAGAAAGAGGTATTTTATGCTCAAATTCAAAGCACAATGTTTTTGGTTTTGTTATGTAATTCAATCTGTATTCAAAATTCCAACACTGTTGAATATATATAATTTTAATAGAATGTTAAGTTTTCAATAATGACAAAAGTAGGTTTTGTATGATTATGCTTCTTTCCTCCACCATCTTAGAAGCCTGGTTATGTCTATGTCAGGTTCCCTCATTTTCCTCTGACCAGGTTGACTCTACCCTCCTCCATCTCCGCAGTGTCACTCACAACCCTCCCTCCATGCAGCATGCTCTGTGTAGCTTCGTTTCCTTCTTTCCCTCCCAACTCCTCACGGATTCTACTATTCTCATTCTTTTCCCCCTTCCTTCTTGCTGTTAATGCTCTAAAACTATTCTGTAACTGTTAGGAGCTCACAGGGATGAACGGGAATCACCTAGTACTTGATATATAAATAACTGTAGCAAGGACTGACAGAGTACTGCTGAACAGTTGCAGGAATGACCTGTGTTCCTCATCTACCATCCTCACTTTTCCAATGCTCACAAAAAATCAATAAAGTATGAATGCTGTATGAATACAAAAATTTCCCTGATTTTTGTTAAAGAATCCTTTGTAACATTCACTGTCAATCAATCGGAGAAATTCTACCAAGTTGAATGCTTACAACTCATTTCTTGGAACCAGAGAGTTACTGCCAAGTTGAACTTTGCAAGCTCAAAAAACAAAACAAAACAAACAACAAAAATCCCATACAAGACTGTTATCTTTTTAATATGCTGATTTATCTTAATTTTTCAACATGTCACGTCTTATATGACTGATAAGTAAACCTTGTCCTTCCTAGTACCTTACAAACAAATTTATATTTTAGAGTACCAATACATGAGCCATTCAAAAAACTTTTCTTTTTTCTAAAAACTATTGCTCTGATAACCATTTTTGCAATTTTCATAGAAGTAAATCTTGCTCACAGCTGTGGTTTTCCATTATTTTAGGAACAAAGAGTCACACAAGATTATTTTACAGGCCAATATGATGTATAACTCTCATCAGAAATAAACACAAATTTGGAAGTAAAGAAAAATACCACAAATCCATGCATAAACCTAAAAATGTAAGGAAAAAAGCAAAAACACAGCTCCCTATATAATTTAAATGCAAGATTATTCTGCTCATATAAGCACCATTCTTAAAATAATCTCTTTATAAAACATTACTTAGTGGATAAGAAATTTAAACAAAAACATTTGCAACATCAAAAGTAGCTTAAAAAACATGCATAGAAATGTCTGTGAATGACACTGGCATTTCCCCTAGAGTTGAATAAAAAATTCAGATGCTCTGCTGAAGACTCTGATGGAACCTGTATCTCCTCACTGCAATACCTACAATACAACCTTTCTCAAAATGGTTGCTTTCAAGATAAGTTTTGGGTGTTAAAGAAAGAGCATAGCAGATAAAAAGGGCATGGACAAACATCACTTCTCCAAAAGCACAACCTTCTCTAAATCTTTTCTTAATCTTCCTGTGAAAATAATCTAAAAATATTACTAATCTGTATGCATAAATATACATATAATTCACATCTTTACACAAATTTATTTAAAACTGAGAAAAGTTCTTCTGGTCACTTCTCCCAGCTAAGCACAACCCTGCTCAACTATTCCAGGAAGAGATTCCAGATATACTACGGTTTTCCAACCCTTTTTAACTTCTGAATATCAAAGTATCATTTAAATTTATCTACTAAGTACTACTTCCAACTGCAGTTAATGTTTCATACTTACATCATCCAAAGCTTTAGACTGTGCATAGTTAAAATATGGGAACTCCTTAAAAATACTTCTAAATTGGGTCGCTTGACAGCATTAAGGAATTGAAAACAATCGAGTGAAAAATTATAAAATGGATTTTAGAACTGTGAATGCATCTCTTTCTTGAAATTTAAATGCAAACTTAAAACATATTCAACAATCTTTCACTGACACAGGCTTCTAGAAAATCATCAAAAAGTAACCTATTAAATGATTTAGCAGTTTTATTTAGATTCTTGGTGTGGCATATATTCCACTTCACCAAAAACACACTTCCTATTGAGAGGCCTCAGGATTACACCAGCAATCAAGAACCTCCTCCTTGGCATAGGCTTCATGGAATGGCATACAATTATGGAATATGAAACTGCAAAGGACAAAAGCTTTATTCTCTACTGCAAACCAGATACAAGAGCAAGCAGAGCACTGCTGTTAGTGTATCTGAAGTGTCAATGGCTACATTATATTTGTAATATAACACAAATTAATTAGCATAATATTATATGCCCAGTCATAAGAGTAGCAAAGAAATTCACCTACAATCTCTTTCTGTTGACAGTGGTTTTAAAGATATTTTCAATTGCTAATATTGTGTATTCTTCAGACAACAACATTCTTATCTAAAATATGAGTAAGAGGAAGGACAGTATTGTTACATTACAAATCCAAATGAGTGAATTGATCCTTGTCTGGTCCTGCATTGAAGCCACACAGGCAGACTAATTGTAACCATCTGATCAGGCTGAGGATGCAAGCACAGTCAGACATAACACCAAAAGTAACAAGAACAGTGAACTGCTGAGGCCTCAGATTGATGTAACATTAAAAGACTAAATAAAAAAGAAAAGAAGTAAAACAAGAAATAAAAGTAGTTAAATACAAACATTTAAAAATGGGTGAAAATAGGCTTTTTTTTTAAAAGGGACTTCTCTAAAATTCCCTAAGTGATCTATTTTCAAAATACAGAACATTAACTATCTGTAATTGGCAACATTAGAACAACTGAGAACTGAGTCCTTACTAATTTTTGAAATTATGACACTTCTTAAAGCTATTAATATGAATTTAAGTTACCTAAATTTAGACATTTCCTCTTCCTGATATTTAACCTACCATTTGACAGGTTACTAGAAACAAAATATTGAAGAGACAGTGAAAAAATAAGCAAAAAAAAAAGAAAAAGTTTGACAGATATAGACAGATGGTTAATTATGTTATGGGTTCAAGGCACAGCTAAGAAAAATTAAAACTACTGTAAAATCTGCTTGAAGAATGGAAATATACTGTATGCACACTACAACATAAATACAGACCTATAAGGAATACATGAAGTTTATTTCCTCCTGAAAAAATAGGATAAAAAGTAAGAACCAGTTTTCCTAATCAGCCTAAATAATAAGTCGCTTTTCCTTTATTTAAAGTGTATGGGGGTATATGTGTATATGTGTCTTTGCATATAAAATCTGGCCTGACATATATTATGCAAACTAAAAAATTTTAAAATATTTTTATTTTAAAAGTAAATAGTTTTGAGGATAAAATTTGAATAAATGAAATAAGAATAAATTTGCTTGGCAATGAATGATCAATAAGTTGTCCTATTTTCATTCTAGCTTCGAAAGTCCAAAGGGTAAACAGCTATTCATAACTTGATTCCCAACATTAAGTTACACATCAAAACTATTACAGTATAATGCATGAGTTCCTATGGCTACAAATTAAACACTATAATTTTGTAAATGTAAAAGCATTGTAATAAAATCAGTAAATCAGATACAGCAAATACAAGGATACGTATTTCTGTAACAGCCCTCAAAATTTCCAATTTTCTTCCTGTAGCTCCTAAAGAAATAAAAGTAGTAAAATTATAAAACCAGATTTCTTTTCAACTAATAAACATGAAAAATATTTTCCTGACCCCAAGATGTGTGTTCTGTGAGGAGCTGCGAGGCTATAAGAAGGTCCACATTATATAGCAGGAGCTGACAGGATAGGACAGGAAGGTCGTAAGTGCATCATTTGAAAGGACCATCTTGGTGGCCCTTTGCTGAACACACTCCAGTTTAAGGATATTTTGTCTATACCAGAGGCTCAAAACTTGATGCAGTATCTAGTCATAGTCTCAAAAGTGCCAAGAAGGGGACAGTCACCTCCCTCAACTTCCTGGCTTTGTTCCTGTTACCAAAGCCCAGGATGCTGTCAGCCTTTGTTACTGCTGGGCCACGCAGTTCGCTCACGTTCAGCGTGCAGTTTGCCAGACCCCAGGCACTGTTCTGCAGAGCTGCCCCCAGCCAGTCCATCCCAAGGGAACCCCAGGGGTTCTTCTCCTTCCCTTGGGCAGGACTTTGCATTTGCCCGTGCTGAATCCCATGAGATCCCTGGCAGCCCCCTTGTCCAGGACAGACCCTTGCTGTTCTCCACTTGCAGCAGGCAGGTGGGCAGAGTGTGACCCATTAACCGCCACTCTCTGAGCCTGACCATCCAGACATTTTTTACCCATGCAGTTGTCCATCCATTCCCAATGTGCTAACTTGGACAGAAGAATGTTGTGGAAGACAGTGCTTCTCAACCATTCTATGATTCTACAAAAAGCCTTGCTGAAGTCAAAGTAAACGACATCCCCTCATCCACAAATCAAGTCACTGCTGCTCAGAAGGCAATCAGAACCCCACTCCTGACCAGCCTCCAAATCCCATCTTAAGCCACAGCCCTGCCCTACAATCTTCTGCTAGAACTGTTTTTCTGTTCCTTATTTCTGTAGCAGTTAGCCATGTACCTTCCAGAGATGCAATGAGTCCCTGACCCAAAAAGCTTAAAATCTAGAAATAAACCACGTGTATTTAAAAACTATTAAAAACCAAGGCATAATTTCTCAAGCAAGTATTTTATAATTTCATCAAAATTCTTACCACTTTCCTCTATTTTCCAGATTTTTTTCCTACTTAAAATCTATTTTGACAAAGAATGAGTCATATCATAAATAAACATTCCATTTTCAATTTCTGGTTTCAAATGAAGATGAGACTATTTACCACATGAAGGGACGAGGCTGCCCTTTTGCAAATTGTTTAGGGGACTGATTTGAAGTGACATTTCCAAAAAGGTTTACGGGACTTGGCACTTTTGAAAATGTGACTCCTCTTCATAAATTATTTACTCATCTCATATTAAGCAACAATGCAATTAAGTTCCATATAATTGCAATATCTTATACCAAATTTAGCCAATTATCTCACCTTGAGCTGCTGGTGGGATGATGTTCTTCACTCTACCTCAGATCATCGATATCTGTTATTACTATACACCAAAGACAGATAGCGGACTATTTTTCTTGAAATAGAGTAGCAATAATTACCTGTCATATCCAGAATCTCTGAAGCATTAGAAAATGATTTAATTTTCATTCCATTTTTAGATGCAATGTCCTCATCATTTAATCTATGCAGAGTAAAATCTGAGCCTTTAGTTACTGGAGCATGATGATTATTTCTCCATAAACCTTCTTTTCCCACTTCTTTCATGTTTTCACTTGTATTTAAGTAAGTATCCATTTCTTTCACATACATAGAACTATCTTTAAATTCTGTATTTTTATACATATAACCAGACATTTTAAATAAGCTGCAAGAGAACCAGGGCTTTTCATTAGTTTGTTGTAATGTCACACAGTTTCTCTAATAATAGAAAAATATGTATGTTTGTATTAGAAGCAAAACTAGTAAGATACAATCATAAGAAAAGTTTGTATCTAATTTTATTTGATCTGACACTCTTCTACCTGAAGAAGACTCCTTTCAAGGTACATTTTAACTTTACTTTCATTCCAGAAAGAACCTGGAAGAATAAACTGCCTGTCCAGATGGGCTCTGAGTCCCAATAACAGATTAACTGTCGATCTCTACATTATTAAAAACAACAGAGACATACAGGTTCTCACGAATGAGAAGAGTTAGGTACAGAAGAGGATTTTATCTGTAAAACCTCTCCTCCCACCCAGCACTGACATAATGTTGAGAACTGCTCAAGGTATTCCTGGCTGGGTCACCTCATCTCTGAAAAGCAAGTGATCTTAACTTTTTTGCTTATTATTGTGTGGATAAAGAACTCAAAATTGTATTTTCGAAAACTTTTGTTATCTATTTCTTTAAAATTAAATAAACAAACCTTACTTTTCTTATAAAGAACCTGAGCTCAGGACACATTTAATTACAGTACTAAAATACTGCAAAACAAAGCATCTTTTTTCCTTATACTGAAAAGAATTAGTATTTGGAGCTCTATTAAAGTACCTGCAGTTGAATGATCCTAAACTCTGCATTTAACAACTGTAACTAAAACCATAATATGATTCTGACAGTTGATAAATTATCAGAATTGACCAGACACATACCTTTTTCTTAATGCTGAATGAACACCCTCATCATCACTGTTTTCTGGAAAAGTACTTAATATTTTATTTTGACAAAAATTTGCACCAAGTTGCTGAGAAATCCTTGTTCCAGTTTTAGATTTATCTTGATCAGAAGAGAGAAACAATGAAACTATTTTCAGACTTCTACGCTGAAAACTAATCTCTCTTTCTCCTACACTTAATGGGAGAACTTTTTTCAGAAGCTATGCCAAAATGAACACGTGCTGATGATTTACCATTTACTTCCTCAGTGCTACTCTTACATTGTTGTATAAACTTTCTCCCTCCTACAAAACCAATAAAGTATTATTTCTATTAATGTTTCTGTTCCTATTCATAGTAATTGTATTAAATATCTTCCATAGAATAAGCCAAATTCACATATATGAACTGGTATTTCTACTTTATTGCAAGAACTTTAGTGTATATTTTATGACTCATGCTGATTAATGCAATGACTCTGCTGTCAATTAAAAAGTTAGAAAAATAGAGTCACTTTCTATGCTTCCTATATAAAGTAACAGAGTAAAACTATTCTTCAGAACTAGAGTAGTTTGTAAGATAAAAACAAAAACTCTTCACCCTGTCCCAGAATAAAGACGGTATTTTTAAAAAAATTACACAATGATCAAGCTTGAAGATCCTACTACAAATAGCTGTGAGATAAACCCTGCAATCTCAGCAGTCAAAATTCATAATGAAGTCAGTGACAGGCTGGTGTCATAGTCATCTTGGTTAATTATTGCATTTTGCAGGGTTAGTTCTCAGTAGGTTTGGTGTCCTGATCTAGCTGACCATACAAGCATTACTTTCAGCAAAAGGAAGGCAAGAGCAGAAATAAGCAACTAAATGATTAGAGATTATAGAACAGTTTATTCCACAGCCAATTAATTTCAGTGTTATCCATGGAGAAACTTAAAATTACAATGGCCTGTTTGTGACATAACCCCAACAGTCCTAGCTCTAGAAACATCAGAGAGCTTATTTGAATTATTAGTTCTTAAAAACCTCTTCTGTCTTAACAATGTAATTCCTAAATAGATAATATCACAAATCACCACAGCAGCTAAGAAATGCAGATATCTAGTTGACAGAAACAAACCAAATTCCTTAAAATAAATTTCCTTAAGGTCATCCTGCATGTCCAGATAGACAGAATTCTCCATTTAGCAGCAATCAAGGGCCAGATAAAAATTTGGCCTTCTGAACAGCAATTTGAAAAAAGCCTCAAAAGGGAAGAAGAAAGTTAAGTTCATATAACTCTCTGTTCCTTGGGTGGGAAAGAAGTCATCAGATCCATGTGTTGTATTATACTCTTACAGCTGCTTCCCACTGTGATATGATGCTTCATGGAACAACGTGAAGTAGCTGAAATGTTGATCATACTTCTTACCTTGCTGACTTCTGTACAGTAAACTTGTAGCCTGTATATGACCAAAGAGGACTGCTAATACCCCAAACACATGCAAGACCATCATCCTCATCTAAAATATACTTGTCTATATTAGCATACCTAGAACATTTCATATTTCACAGCATTAAAAGACAGAGGAGGAATTATCTGTCAAGCTAATTATTTCTTATGCCATTCAAGATGAATGTCAAATATTATGGTTTAGTGGGACTTGGCAGTATTAGGTTTACAGCTGGACTTGATCTTAAAGGTCTTTCCAACCTAAATGTTTCTGTAATTCTTTCTATGATATTTTACCCATATGAGTGTTGTCTGTGTTTTCTTCCAGTTCCTTCTGTAAATCCTCTGCAGCTGGAATTTCAGCAAGAGCTGGAGCAGGTGCAATACAACAAATCTTAGGCTTTTCATTTTCTAGATACCTATTTTTAACACACAAATATAAGGTAAAAACATTCTTTAAGCATTCTCCACAACATCTAGCTCAGAATCACTAATCATAAATAACCTACTGTTTCTCCTGCTAAAATATATTCTTATTCTTTAATTCATGGGATTTTTAATCACAGAAAATTTAAGGGTCAAAACTTCTGCTAACCCATATTTCTTATAGCCCTAAGATACACCTGCATCATTTAAACTTCAGTGTGCTTGGAAAAACATTTCAAAGTATGAGTTATGAACCTGGAAGTTTCTACCTCCACATTTCTATTGGCAAGCAGAAAAGGGAGTTACAAAAAAAACCAAACCAAACAAACAAAAAAGCTGTAAAATGATCTTGAGCGCCGAAAAAATTGGAAAAAATTATATATATTGAGCAATAAAATTTTACCTTTGTCTTGTATCTGGTGTTTCATAAAATAAATTATCCAATGAAAAGACCATGTCTGCAGAGCTGAACATTTTTCGATCAAATGTGAAGTCTCTTAATCCGCAAAAGGCAGCACAGGGAACTGTGACACTGAAATTACCAGAACTGAACATGTATAAGCAATACATAGCTTATTAGTTATAAGTGCCAGCACTTAATTTCTAGATTTTTTTTTTCTTTTAGAGCTCTCGCCTGCATCCTTAATTCTTCTTCAAAAAGAGAATCCCTTTCATGATAAAATATGGTTCCTATTACTTATGACCAAAAAATCCTGTAGGACAGCACTTTAAACAACCTTTACATTACTATGACATGTCAGGAGGGAAAAGGTTGGTAAAAGTAAAGATCCAGATAAAATTTATGTTAAATTATTTAATTTCTAAGAATAATGCTAAGATTAATTAATTAATTAATGCTAATTAGGGGCAATGGGTGTAAGCTGGAACACAGGAGGTTCTGCTTAAACTTGAGAAAAAACTTCTTTACCGTGAGGGTGACAGAGCACTGGGACAGGCTGCCCAGGGAGGTTGTGGAGTCTCCTTCTCTGGAGACATTCAAGATCCGCCTGGACGCCTTCCTGTGTGATCTCATTTAGGTTCCTGCTTTGGCAGGGGGATTGGACTAGATGATCTTTTGAGGTCCCTTCCAATCCCTAATATTCTGTGATTCTTTTATATAAATGCAGACTATGAATTTTTTTTTCTCAGATTGTTTCTGTTCTGATGGGAAAACATGATCCATCTTATGATCAGTTTCTGTCAATTTTTACAAAATATTTTTTTTCTTAAAAAGCCTTCAATTATTTTAATTTGGAAGCAAATCAGATTTTTTTTTAACCTATTGCAAATTGCTTACCTGGATAACTGGAGTATGGGCCCACTCCTTAATGTTGTTAACAGGTGTGTTCTGAGACATGAGGACCAGAGATATTTCTAAATTAATTATCATACGTACAGTTAAAAATACTGCAGGTAATTTAAATGTTCTTCATTTAGCAACAACTCTAGGCATTAGACGTGTTTTCTTTATGTGTATGTGTTGAGAAGTTTCACAGCACTTAATTTTGCTTAAGGACAACTTTAAAAAGCAAAGATCTCACTAAAAGAATGCTACAGAAAGGATTTTATGAGTCAAAAATCTTAGATTCACTGAAACAAATGGTAAAATACCAAATCAACTTCAACAGTTTATAAAACTCAATAGAGGCCAAATTTGGTGATACAATAACAAAGCAAAGCAATCTTTTTTACCTACAGAAATAAACCAAAGGTGACACCTCTTTTGTACTCCATCATCTCAATAGTAACAAATGAAAAAAATTTTACAGAGTGCTTTGCAAACAGAATTGAGGTTTACATATATATAAATATAATTACTGTATACTGTCAGCTGTGAATTGAAAATTTTAAAAATATTTTTCTTCCACAGAAGGTGTAAAACTTCAAATATTCCAGAGAAATGTTTCAAATTTAAAACAGAAGACATTTCACAATACCAGCAGAATAATGAGCATGTAACCAAAACCATCTGTGAACACAGTGAAGATGAGTTTTAGAACTTCAAACAAGAAATCTGTCAATGCCCCTTTTACACTCCTTTTCAGAGAAAGTCTACAACACCACTTCTGCCAATTTCTGCCACTCCTTCACTGCCAGGTTTTGCCACTTTTTCCTTCACACTAATTAAATCTAGAATTTAGAAATCACACTAATAAATCTAACAAAGCTGGTTAATTTTGCCACCATGCTCCTGCATGCCTTTAATGTCAGTAATCTAAAGCAGGAGTTATCAGGCTTGGATACCAGTAGTGGCAGCAGAAAGCATCTGTCAGGAGTACTATCAAGTTGAAGCTATTCAAGTAGTAATTATCTGTGGTAAGTGCTTATCCAACTGAATAACCACCACTTCATCAGCTCCAAGGAGCTGGAAACACTGCAAACCAGTATGAAATGTTTTTTGTACCTCAGTTGGGGAATTCTCAATCTATGATTGTGTAACTTCCATTTAAATAATTTGGATTTGCGATTCCTACCATTGAGCAGTCTTTGTGACTCACAATATTTAATCTCCCAGGCCCTTCAGGCCCCCACTCTCTGTATGTCATTTATTCTTTGACTGGCCCCATTAATTCAAATTGCTTCATGACATACATAAAAATAATAGCAGATGTCATGGCACAACACTCCTTCATGCAGTTCTGCACTCATCCATCTGCTTGCTGGCCGTTAGCTGGGACACCCCCCTCAAAATCCCGAGACAAAGGGTGGAGGGAGAGAAAAAAAGGCAAGACTGATGTCTCCAAGATGGACAGGAATGAAAGGGCCTTTTCCATACTGGCATGCTGTTTGATAACACAGAAAAAATTCATATTCAAGACAGCAAAATGAGAGAAATGAGTAGGTGTTCACAAGGAGCAGCAGAGATCAGTGATTCACATTTACAAAGAGGTGTTTGCCAACCCCTTTAAGCCAAGAATTCTCATGCATCTGTGTTAAAAAACAGCCTACTACACTTAGTACCAACACTGCATGTCTCAAGGGTCTTTGCTCTGGTTGTAAACCCCTTTGCTTTTCACCTCCCTCCTAAAACCCAATCCTCTGTATTTCACCTCAGGGCTCTCTCCAGGGGGCCCAAAGTGAAGGTCACAACTTTCAAGGGCCAGACCCAAACTACAACTGCTCGCTCCCAGCTGTAAGCCAGGTCCTCAGACGGGACAGGGAGCATCCCCAGCTCCCAGCGCTCCTTCCTGCGGCCCTCAGGGGCTCCTCACAGTCAGGCTCCCGCTCCCGCCTCCTCCCTGGACTGAAGGAGGAGAACCGGACAGTCACTCCCCCCTCACCAACAGGGCCACCACCGCGCAAAATGGCGGCAGCGGCGGGGCCAAAGCGGGGCCACTATGTCCCGGCAGGTTAATCGCCCTCAGCCGGGCCGGCCGAGCGAGCAGGAAGCGGCGATTGCCCCCCGGTCCTTTCCTCGCACCGCCCCAGGGGATGGCCGCTCGCCAGAGTTTGCGGGAGCCGGCCGACCTCGGCTTACTGTCGCCGCGGCAGAGTCTGCGGGCTCCCGCTGACAGGAAATGGCGGGCGCCGGGCCCGCTGCGCCACGGCCGCAGGTGCTCTGAGCCGCGGCCCGGCCGTAGCACCTCAGGAACCAGCTACGCTCACAAATCCTGACACCAACGGGAAAGGAAGGGGCTAAATTCGCCTTAAACGGTAAAAAAGGAACGTAGAGGGACTACACTGATACCAAATTTAGAGCCTGTCCTAACGTGGATTTATCGAGAATTACTCTGTTGGAAAGTCCTTACTCACTTTTACCCTGGTATGAATTAGAAAAGGCGGCTGATTCCTGCACCAAATGAATCTGTTATCAAAAGGATTCCTACAGGAAAAAAATAAATATACTGAAAACATTGATCCTTTAAATATTTGCTAGTGGATTTCTGAAAATATATTTTTTTTCTTGCTGCCGCAGCTGAACTAGACCAACAGAGCTGCCTCAAACAAGTCACGTGTATCGAAACAGTGTCAAAGTATTTGTAAGGTGCAGAAGTAGGTTGCTATTATTTTCCACAGAAATACTGCAACTTAGAATTCTGGACTTGCCATTAGAGCACAGCTTTTGAACTAGTACATTTAAAATAAATTGCAGAACTGTCTCAGAAAGAGTAAATTTTAAGCTGGTTCAAAGCTTTGTGCCATTCAATAAATACTATAGAGGCAGCTACTGTAAACACGTATTTCCTCATACATAAATAGATGAAAAGGAGACTGAAGATTTTCTCAAATATTGACTGATTTTAACATAAATAATTTTTATTTAATCAACTTTTTTGTTTTTCTTTCTTGAAAATATTGATTAATTTTTAACTTTCCATTTCAAATTCTCAGACATTGTGTGTTTACATAATGAAGTGTATTCTCTCAGACTGTGCAAGCCCAGGTCAATTAAAAGCATGCAGTAAAGGTCATGGTCATTTTTACAATTCTGTGTATATGAGGTCTTTGCTTTGTTATACTTACCTTGAAAAGACTCACATCAGAAGTGTGTCATATTACAGTATTCCAAAATTTACACCACATGTTTAGATGCTTTAATCCACCTCCCCATCTAATTACTGGGCAGACAGCCAAGGGTAAGAAGCACTTCATTCTTACTTCCAACATGACAGAATCTTGGCCAGCACAGAATAACAAAAGATTTTATGATAAAGAGCTTCATATACAATCAGGATTGCTAATGAACCCATTGTCTGAAATTAAATTCTGAAGCCACCAATATTATTCAGATAATTTGAATAAAAATGGGGAAATGTTTGTGCTTGTAAGTATACAATAAGCATTCATTTTTTGCTTATAATAAATTCTGAAACCAGAAAGCATTTTTACTTCTTACTATTAGAGAATGCCTTCTTCGATTCTGGCCTCAGGCAAGTTTCCATCTTAGTTCACAACATCTGCTTTTAGCTGACCAGACTTTAAAGTTTAAAGCGATAATACAAACAGTTCATTTTTTAAAGCTATTTTTTCTTCGATTCCCTTCCCTAGGTGACATCTCCCTCAACACACACACAAATCACATAAAATATATAGCAAAGCAGTCTCTCAACTGCTCTGAGACAGTTTAATTTTTTATTTTCCCCAAGTCTAACATCTGATCTGCCATATGTTTTGAGTCTTTCCAGCTCATGGAGATCACATACTAAGTCATAAACCTACATGTTCTGGAGCAACACAACTAGAAAATCACGAACACCAGACATTGGCCAGTCATCCATATTATAACAGAATAATACTCATACTTACTAAATACAAAGCTGATAGAAGATTAAGTTTTTGCCAGAACTTGAACAATTGAACAAATCGGCTACAAACAAATTAAATGCAGAAAAGTATCAAGATGTAAGTAGGCTGGCAATCATTGGTATCTTCTCTCAGTTTCCTTTGTCTGGCTTTATCCACAATTTCAGAGATGTGACAAAACCATTGGTCTCCAGAAAGCGCCCTACCTCATAACAGAAACAGCTATGAAGTATTAGAAACTCTTAAAAATCACAGATGACCCCTGATTTTTACCATATGCTTGAGATAGTTACAGTGATTCATTTATGGAAGAAATGGTAAAATTCAAGAATTAAAAAAAAATATTTGCACCTGTAACCTTTTCCAATCAAAACTGGGAAATAAAAATACAGCAATAAGTAAGTTGCTTAGATGAGGAAAAGAAAAGGGTAGTTTTTTCCATTTCACCCTGCTGTCTAGCATTTACAAATGTGGGCCTGGGTCACGCCACCCTTGCGAAAACTTAAAACAGGTGAATAACTTGATTCACGGGAGCTGAAATTACTTATGTGCATAAGTGTTTGCAAGATTGGGTCTTAAGAGAGCTAAACGCAGCTCCCGCTGGGAGCCGGCAATACTGCTCTGCATGTCCGCCGGAGGGGATCTCCCCGACCTGGTACCAGGCACTGCTCCCCAGGGCTGCAGCACACAGCCTGCTCTTCCTGTGCCCCTAACACATGCTTCCCCAGGAAGTTTAGCTCTTGATTTTTATGGGTCTAAAGTAAAATATATTTAACACTTTTTTTTTTTTTTTTCCATGGTGAGGTGGGGAAATTGTTCTTTTTTGTGCTTTTTACCTTTGTTTCTTTTTCCAGTTTCTTTCCCATACATTTTTTCTTTTAAGAGATGAACAATTCCCACTGAACCCCTCAAGCACAAACTAACCACCAAGGACCATTTTCGTTATGTATAGTATTAGCATCTTCAAATTAACAAAACAAGCACATTTCACATTCACAACTCCACTCTGAACAAATCTTATCATGTACAAACACATTACTTTATGTCACACACTATTAATAGACATTAGCCATTTTGCACATAGACAAAGAAGATATTATATTATTGAATATAAATTTTACAGTTCACGTAGTCAATACTTTTAGTTTTTGGTATATTTAAATCATAGACTTAGTTAACAAAATGAGACATATGCAGAAGGAAGGAAAATGAGATTAATGCCATGGTGATATTTGCACCTTTGGAGCATACCTCCTAGGAGGCAAGTCATAGCTGCTTCTTTTAAAAGTAAAACATAAAGAATGTCCCATTGATACAGTGTCCATGGAATCTGCTTTTGAATAAATGACAAATAAACCTGAAAGTTATATCTGCAACCACTGTTTTAGAAAATAACTAACTCTGCTATTTTCATCTTTTCAGTTCCAACAACAAACTCTTTTAAAGGGAGGAAGGGAATGGATATTGTTTAAGCTAGGGCTATTTTGCTGAAGTCAGATCTCAACAGAAGTATAAGGTACAACAATACGTTATTTTATTAGCTTTTTGCTCTGAACTATTACAAATCAATTATATTTACTACCATACAATGGCTAACATCTGGATTCCAGATCCTCTGATAGTTCATTCACTTTGACAAGATTTTCTGTCAGCATAATTTCTTGCTTTGGACTGGAAACTATAATAATGTAGTTGAGAAAAATGGTCTGGAAACCCCTGAAAAGGAATAAGTTTGTAGGTTTCTTCTTTTTATTAGATGACCATATTATAAAATCTACAGATTTTTCCTAGAATAATTTTCTCATTTGTGAAAAAAAATATGAAAAGTTCGTATAAAAATTAATGTTATGACTAGTCCCAGTGAGCTTTGTGCAGGAACAGGGAACTTAAGTGATAATGTTTTCTTGTTGCAGTGTGAGCCTATTTATCATTTTATCAAACTAGTTCCTAGAGAAAATAAGTATTTTTCTGCCCATGTTTTAAAGTAATATACATTGTTTATGAATTTTATTTTGTCTACAGTTTTGGCAATTTTTAAAAAACTCGTAGTAGTCTTCATGTATCACTCTGAATCACTGAATAAATGTGTCCAAAATGTTCGTCTTCCAAATCCTCAGTTCTATAAAAATTCTTCAGTAATACTTGCTGACCAGTTGACTTTGAGTTAGGATTGTAAGTGAAAGCTTGCTAACTTGCTACTGCTCATTAATTTGACAAGAAAATACATTATGGAAAGAAAAGGTCCATAGAATAAGTCAGAAAATGTAGTTCTTAGGGAAAGGGATGTTTCCATCTTGGAAAAGCTGCTTATATAGAAATCTTAATATGACAGAGGTATTTGTCCACATTCAAGGGATAGAAGAAAATTTGTGAGTTTAGAAAATATGAGTCTGATATAAGATGAATTTTTAGATTTTTTTTTTTTTTTTTGGCAGACAATGGTTTGAGAAGCAGATGAGAGGTAAGGAGAGCTTGATTCTTTGCATGACACTATGGCCACTTAGCATCTATACGTCTGAGTCTTCCTCAAGGAAATTTATTTTCTTGGTTTTGCGACCACTCTATTTTCTTTGGGGGGGGGGGGGGGGAAGAAAGAGGCAAATGTTTTATCTACTGTCCTCTTTGAAATGCTCACCCAAAGGTTTCTAGAAAAGCTCATCGTGCTTCCTTTCTTCCTTCCCTGGTCACATCCTAATTACTAAACTTAAGTTGATTAAGGTAGAATAAAGCAACTTAGCCACATAAACCATGTTTAAAGAAGCAGTGTGATCCACATGTGCGATGAATGGGGTCCAGCCAATGTGATTTATCCTTGATGTAGTCAGGGTTAAGACACATATGTATTCTAGAGATAATTCTGATAATTTTAAACTGTCTTTCCTGGGAAGACAGCCTGCTTACTCAGGTATTTCTAATAATCTTTCATACTTTAGCTATACTGTGCATTTTAAGTTAAACAGCAACAATATGCCAATTAAATTTCTGCAGACTATATGATCTGAACAGCCTACAGATCCTTAGCTTTTTCAAAGTAGGTCCATGTATACAGATTTTGTTTGATCTCTAGTTCATGTCAACCTGGTTTTGAAACATATCGTAACTAGAAGATATTTCTTTATGATATGTTAGTTACTAGGAATGTGATCTATACTGATGGGGCGGCAGGGGTGGGGGGGAAAGTTCATGCAGTGATCTTATTTCAGAAATTAAGTTTATTCTCCTTGCATTAAAGTAGAAAGCATACATTCCTTAAAATTTGTATTTCTCCCATACTTATCTATTTTAACTTTTAGGATCATAAAGAACATTGCCTTGAGCCTTATGATTTTGAATTTATTAATTTGATGCTTGATAACGTAACAGTATTTACTGATTGCATCATAGAAAGGTTAATTGAAAAACTGTGTCTCTCATACACAGCTGAAGTGCGGTCTAGTCCCAAGGAGAGCTTTAGATATTATTGCAGTGCAAGTAATAAACATTAGGAAGTACAAGTGCAGAAATATTATGTATCTGTGCAGATGATAGAAGGGACATGAGCCAACCCTTCTGACTCCACACCGGATACCAGGAAAATGTTTGTAGTTTACAGCACTTGGACCATCGTGATTTAGGATCTTAATATGATGTGGGCCTTTGAAAGGTGTGAGGAAGCCATATGGTTGTCGATGCAGCAAGACGTTGACTTTATAGTACACACAAGAATGATACAATTATCTAGTACTGAAGTACCTATTATGCTGAGTGCTTCATCACAGTTGGGCTCACTGACCTTCGTGTACAGTTCTATGCACAAGTCTTGACAGCATTTGAACAGAATATTTTTTCCAATTCAACCAAATTTGTGCCTCTAAACTTCAGCAGTGTTGTATTTCTGGACTGAAAATCCTTGTGAAACAAGTATAATTCAAAACTTGAAAATAGGGAGTGTCTTACATTCTGCAATGCAGTGACTTGTACAGATGTTTAGCTTTCAGTTGGGGCACTTGAGGCAATTGTACCAGTTCATGACATGTTATCTTCTGAAAACAAACCAGAAAAATTACATGAGAAGCAGCAGAATAGAAAGCCTGAGTACGCTGACTTTTAAGAAATTGTCCATCAGCAGAGGGGTTTGTTACAAGCAAGCTGTGGACTCCACATTGCAGAGCACATCAGGAATAGGCATTGTATTAGATTGAACATGTTCTGGGAAACTTCCAAACTAAGAAATAAAGGCAATGACTGAAGCTTGAGGGCTTCTCACCATCACAAAAACATTTGAGTTCAAAATCCCAGTGCACTCTGGCACAAAATGCTGAAGATGGTTTACACAGACTCAACTTATCCTCAAAGTAGCACAACTGCTTTGGTGACAGTGGAGAACCCAAGATATCAACATGTTGCAAAGAAAGAGAAAAACTTCTGTCACACAGAATTTTTGATAAAAATGGAAGAGGCAGCAAGGAACACAGCTGAAAAATGCGGTATGTCGACACACTACCAAAAGAAACGGAGTTAGATATGAAACACTTTTATAACAAGCTGACTACTGACAACGATACAGAAAGTAGGTGACAGCATTTCAAAGTCAAGACATTCTACATACTTGTTGATGTGTTTACAACATAGATGAAAGAGCAGTTTCAAGATTTCACAGAGAAACGCAGGCTGACACATTGACGTTTATAAAGTTTTAAAAACACCTTCTCTTATAAAGTCACAAAGAAAACTTTGTAATTTGCATATTTAGTCCAGCTATTCACTAATCAGCCCTTTCATGTATTAATTCAGACTGTACAGACTTATTGGTTAATTTTTTGTAAAACATTCAGAAGAGGACATATGTATTTAAATATGCAAAGAAAGATGGAATGGTCAGTGGACTGAGGCTGTATCTACAGAAGAACTCAGGATGCCATAATGCTCTGACAGTTTTGCGTGTCTTCTGCTGTAATGTGGTATATCTGTTTTCTACTTGAATGTCCTTTGGAAATTGGAAAGCCTTGGCTTTCTATGTAATTCTAGGGAAGATTTGGGAACTTATAGAATCTAGCAAGTCACTACGAAGTATGGTAGGGTTCTCTCTTCTCATTTTCCAAACAGCATTAGAGCTACAGCATTAACTTAAGATCCCTTCCTTTTTTATGAAGTTATTTCAGTACACATCTTCCACCTTCTGAGTGAAAACTCCAATTAGTCAGTCATTGGGTTTAGCAGGCCAGGCCTGTTTCAGCTCTTTCATGGTAAAATCATTTGAAATGGCGTGGAGTAATTAAACCTTATGTAGAAAGAGTGCCTATGTGCTGGCATGACTGTAGGGCTCAGGAAAATAACCTGAGAGTTGGGCGGGAGACACCCCCCCTCCAAACAAATCACTGCATTCCCCTAGGCTACAAGTGAATACAGTCGTGGGCACTCTTGTCTAAGTATTTAATTAACGCAAAGGAACCCAACCAAATATCCACTATAAACAAACAAAGCATTTCTTGTGACATCAGTGATGTTTGGATCACATTTGCAAGGAGAGCCAAAGGGTCAAAACAATATTTAAAAGTGGAATATGTAATTTGTTCACATTTTAATAGCACTGGATTGTGGGAGTGGATTTTATGTAACTTTTATAACTATTTAATTTAGTATGCAAGAAACTAAAGATTAAAAACTTCTACCTTAACAGTACGCGTTTGCAAATCATACTAACTTACATGAAATTAATAAGATCAGTTTAACCTAAAATATTTCTACAGCATCACTACGTGTTAGAAAGTATGGGTTTCAAGTGTTTATTAGCATTCATTACTTCTTCATACCCATTTAAGCATCTTATTTTCCAGTAGAAGAAGCTAGAATTGCAACATTTATGCAAATGACTTTAATATTTGGTCCTCATAAGCTGACTACAAAATACCTAGTGTGAAAAAAAAAAAATTCTTTGTGACAAGGAAATGTTGTTTTGTTTCTTGAGAAGTCACTGATAATTTCTTTTTAATGTATTTTTAACTAATTAAAATACTAACCTGAGTATGAGGAGAATGTTATCTAATCTCCTGTCACCTTGTTTTAGCTGCTCTTTTTCTCTTGGCTTTAGCCTCTACAGAGAGACAGTTGTAAGACCAGGGAGTCCATAAGAATCTCCAACTTGAGCTCCTGCATGTAAAAAATCATTAAATTTCACTGTCATCCCCTTTTTGAGACCTCTAACTTTTCCTTTTCTCTCCACCCTTCTTTGTTTTTTCCAAAATGTGACCTTTGGCCTATATTCAGTCTCTACATAGACTTTGGAAGCAGAGGGATTTGAGGCAGAAGCATTTCCTTGGGCAATAGAAGTGGCAACAGCAGGAGTACCAAGGAAAACAAAGTGTTAGGATAAATCGCTTTTAAATTTATTTATTTTTTTTAAATCACAGTGCCATGCTATTCCTTCCAGCTACTACAAATGTATGGGGAAGACTCTTCATCACCAGAACACAGGGTACAGAATATAGATCTACAGAACGTCAGAATTAACTTAGATGAACTCACAGTATTCATTAGAAAAAATAGTAATTTAAAAAAAATTGAGTGAGCTAGAGAAATGCACCAAAGCATTAAGGCACAAGCCCAGTGTTCATGCAATTTTAGAGCACATATTTATCGTGTTGCCAGTCAGCACACTGCAGCTGACAGCTCTACTACATGGGTCTAACTGCTGCTTTCCAGATGCCAAAGGAGAGCAGAGAGACTAGGCAATCATTGTGATGGAGCACAGATCTATCACCACAACACCACAATAATAACTGCAATAAAACAGTGGACATCAGCTCAGTGAAAGAGGTTTGCTCAGCAAAAATAAAGGAGCGGGGGAAAAAAAAAATAAAAAAGGAAAAAGCATAGGTAAGGGCTTAGAGTGGCTGAGACTCCTGGAAGGGCCATCTGGATCCTGTCTCCCTGGGTTTGACAGCACCTGCATCGGTCAGTTCCCAAAGGAAGCTCTGGTCCCATTTGCTCACAGCTATCTCATGTTTCAAAACCAAATTTTTATTTCCCCCAAAATACTCCAACCTTTTAAGATACAGTCATTACTACCACTTCTTGTCATCTGTTTCATAAAGACTACGGGAATTTGCAGTGGTCTTTCACAGAGACTTTCTCCTTTGGCATTAATTAGCTCATGGGATGTGCGCTGTGTGCATTTCAAGGGTTGAAAATAGAGCTTGGGTGTCACCTGGTCCTTCCTATCTGACACTGAGAGCATGAGACTTGTCTCCAGCACTAAATACAGACCAACATACACTGAAAACCTGGAAGTATAAGCACACACATGTACTAGTATGTATGGCTCTAAGAGCAAAAACTAATCTTCAGCAATTATCTTGTGGAACAAGAGATCAGCAAAACTCCCCCTTTGAGACCACCACTGTTGCATGTCCAGCCTGAAATAAGCATCTACTCCTTTCCTGTCAGTTATACAGTTGTACAATGTCTTGCTGAAATACAAGAAATTTCAAGGATTCTGGCTAGTTTCCCAATAACTGCCACCTCACTTCTCTGGGAGTAAGACATAGCTATATTTTTAAATCTTTTAACTAGTGATTCCCTTGTTGATTTCGGGGAAGTCCACAGGCATTAACATCACAGTAGGACAAGTGAAAGATTTTAATATCTATGATACTAGTGCTAGGCAGTTTGGTTGGCTTTGTCTTTACACTTACACAATTTGACACAGATTCAAGGTGATGCTTGAGAAATTTACCTTGATAACACTGTGCTTTAATTTGTTAAAACTACCACCTTTATGTTGAAGACCATTTCAGGTGATGTGGAGGAAGACAGAATCATGTCTATTCTCCAGACCAAGAGGACAGCTTTCATTGCTGACAGAGAAGTAAAAGCTAGTGAAAAACCATGATCACCATCAATATGACACAGGAATTAAAACAGTGGAATGAAGGAATAAGAGCTGGTTGAAAAAATAGAATTTTCATCCTGGTAAAATTCTAGCACCTCAGACTGCTTCCTTTTTAAAATATTCAATTGTTTTGAGACTTTCCATTAAAACCTTGGGCAAAGGTGGTGCCTCCAAGTAGAATATTCTGATTATGGTGAAATTTCAGCAGAACATAGCTTTGCTTCAACAATGTTGCAGTAATTTCTAATTCATTCAGAACAATCTTGTAGAGAAAGGCATTAAAATGAGATTTTGCAGGTGCAGAATGTCTTTTTAAATTTCAGTTATATTTTTGCATTATCTATATTTTTCCTAGTTTTATTTTAATAGTGGAAATCTTGGCAATGTTATTTGTTGCTGTCATAAAAACAAGTCATCTTTACTATGATTTATATAGCTAGACAGCATGCAGTGTGTATCTGAAGTCATATATAGTTTAAATTTGCATGAAATGGTATTTTTATGTTAGACTTTAACATTATACCAAGAACTGTTGGATATGCGTTTAGAAAGGATTAAAAAAGCACTGTCCTCATATTAAACTGGGAAGAGGGGCTGGCTACTTATCAAATTTCTATTGGATATTCATGACATTTCAAGTAACTGCTATTTTAAATATCAAAACCCACAAAAAATATCTACAGAAATATTGGAAAAGAGTGGAAAAAAACTAATACTAAACACAAAAAGCAGCTGCATTTCATTACTGTAATTGTTGCATTAAACCAAGCTTCTAGGTTAATAATCTACCAGTTCTGAGAAGAAAAAAAAAAAAAAAAAGAGACAAACTATTTTAATCATATGCATCCAATTTCTCTGCTTTAAAATAGTTCCCTTTCAAAGAAGGCAACAGTTAACACTGCAGAGGGATTTTTGCCCCTTTGTGATGCTCTACAGTTCTGAAACACTAGCTGGAAAGAGGACTTCAAGGGAGCAGAGGGGAGCAAAAGCTGAGTTCAGGAGCTTTCTGTGATTCTGCATCCATTGAATCATTAGTACTTCAGAAATTCAAGAAAACTGGGTATTGTATAAAATAGCTGGAAGGAACAGCTTCAGAACATTAAAATACAGTCCACAGGCAATTTTCTAAGAGAACTCTCCTTTCCATAGTTCTGTCCTCCTTTTTAATATTTTAAGCTAGATGCCTTAAGTGATATATGTATTACTTCCAGTATAAAATTTCTCTCTTTGACGGACTGCTTTGGTCTGGGGGCCCCAGCGCTGCTGTCTGCTG